>NC_061093.1:36390705-36393205 GCF_015104395.2 Macrobrachium nipponense
ATTCCTCCAAAAGGGATGAGAACTGATCTCACCTCCAAATTCTGTGGGATTTATATATCTTTGTCAGATGGAATTTGGATATATGTAAAATTTTTTCATTATTTAAGGAAAATAAGTTTTGATGTTCTATCTTTTGGCAGAACTATAAGTGAAAACTTACCCTATCAGAGCGTACAGTATTTCTTCATTTGCGACGCATCATCGAGGAAGACTGATATCCCTGTGTTGTACGTAGTTCCAAATGCAATGTCACAGATACGTCTCCACTCGAGAAACTAATAGAGAGGGGGAAGACCTCAGACAGAACTTCCCTCAAGTGATTCTAGCAATTTACACAAGTGACTAGTTAATCTAAAGTTAAATCTAATTTCCTGTCACCCATGAGTCATCAGAGGACTACGATTCTAAAGTTAGTGGAAGGAGGGTCAAGTAGAAGAGAGGCTAATCAAACTGGTTTAACAATTTGTTAGTTGTTTCTGGTTACGAAGGTATTTTTTTAGTGTAATTGAACTTTTATTCTGTTTCCTTAATCTTTCGTTATTAATTAAAACAAAGAAGGTTAATTAGCAAATGTCAGAGAAGTGGCCAATTTTTCACTACAGTTTACTTTTCAATAATTAATATCGTTTTAGTTTTCTGGGAGAGGAAACTTATGAGATGGCTATTTGACTGTCCGTACCCACTTCCCCATTTTTTCTCTCCGCCCTCAGATCTTAAAAATTACTGAGGCTAGAGGGCTGCAAATTGGTAAGTTGATCATCCACTCTCCAACCTCCAATCATCAAACATACCAAATTGCAGCCCTCTAGCCTCAGTAGTTTTTATTTTATTTATTGTGAAAGTTAATCATGATCGTGCGTCCGGTACCCCTATATATACACTCTTCTTGTGAAAGAGTATCATCAATTAGTGTTAATAGAGAAATGACAAGTTTACACAGAAACTACCGAAATAGATCGTTTTTATATAGCAAAGCAAATGAAAAAGAAATTATGGATGATCTGACAGTTCTTCATACCTAAACAAATCACACGCTTGTATCTTTCACAAGTATAGCAAATTCAGCATTCTATAACATTTTGAAGAGCTGTGGCAGCAGCCCCACATTCTTTTTGCCGATTCCCAGTTTTTAACTAGGCGAGGCAAAATGCTCCGATCATCTACTACTGTATTTGCATTTCAAAAACATAGTTTTCCTTTTTCGTTAGTGTTAGGGGATTGGTAGAAGCCAGAGGGTTTCCGAATTTTCTGGCTGTAGGTTTTTTTCGTTTTTTTTTACACACACACACATAAATATATATATATATATATATATATATATATATATATATATATATATATATATATATATATATATATATATATATATATATATATATATATGTATATATATATATATATAATATATATATATATATATATATATATATATATATATATATATATATATACATATATATATATATATGTATATATATATATATATATATATATATATATATATAATATATATATATATATATATATGTGTGTGTGTGTGTGTGTGTGTGTGTGTGTGTGTTACAGTGTCGTTTAAGGAATTAAGGAAATTATTCCAAAATGGCATTAAATTAAAAGTAACTTAAGAGAAAGCACGGATAATAAGAAAAAAAAGGGAAAAAGAATGAAATACTGATTTTAAGAAAGGACCGTTTTACTCAAGCCCAACCCAAATAACCAGGACACTTTAGCCATCGAGAACCTGAACAGCATCTAACCAAAAACCTCTGTCGCCCAAAGTACCGAAGATTAAGTGGCCGACAAGCCATTTTGACCAAGCACCCTCGAGAAATTGGAACTCAAAAACTCGGTCACACCTAATTTACGCCTACACAAGCCCTCTTCGCAAGATTAATTGGCGCTTCCTTCTTGTGACAGGCCAGAGAGAGCCATCTGGCATATGTTAGAAAAGGAATTCTATGCTCCCTTGTTTAAAAGAGGGGAAGTGTTAAACTCGAAATCTCCACCCATTCCAAGGGTAGACCTATGGGTTTGACCAATCAAATCGGCAGTGCCAGATCATAGGAATGCCCCAAAATATGGTCCCAGCAAATACCCTACGAGGCTAACCAAGTACACACCCATAAGAAGCAGGGGAAGAAACGAGAGGCGTTTCCTCCAAATGAAGAATCTACGAATCACTACAGAGGAAGTGACAGGAAGGCGGTTTTGTATAAAGTCTGTAGCCACTCAGACACAAGAATTCTTCCAGAAGATGCCACAACCACTTAAAATCCAAAATCCAAAGGCGGTGTTAAGAAATGTCATCCTAATAAAAAGGCTGGACAGAGAGAGAGAGAGAAGACAGAAAAAGACAGAGTGGAGAAGTGGAGAGAAAGAGTGGAGAACGAGTGGAAGCAGAAACAGGAGGGAGAACAAGTGGGGAAAAGAGTGGCGCAGTGGCAGAACTGGGAAGAAGAAGAACCAGAAGTGAGGGAAGAAGTGCAGAAGTGTGGTGGGA
>NC_061093.1:36398205-36410147 GCF_015104395.2 Macrobrachium nipponense
GACATCGTTGAAGAACAGGGAGGGTGGCGAACAAAGACAAAGCTTTCTTGCAATCTCTCCTTTTTATGCATGTACACCTCAGGGGGAAATTCCCTCGAAGGAAGGGCGTAGGTTCACGGTAAAATTTAAACTTCGAATTTGTCATTTTATGGACGTCTCAAGTGGAATGTCCTAGTTGGAGCTGGATGTCGGTGGCTCTTGCCCTATCATAAAAAATAAATAGGTAAACGAATAAATAATTGATGTATTTTGACTCAGGCAAATAATGTTTACAGTAAAAATTGAAATAAGTAATGAAGATGATTACTCGGTTAAAATAAAAAGAAGCGTTTTCTCCTTTCTTCCGGAGATTGATCAATACGCTGCTGTGAAATCAAACCTCTTGAGTTACAAAAGTGCTAATGTTTTTGTCTTTTAAGTGTTAATAATAAATTATTATTATTAATTAATGAATAATAAAATAATAATACTAAATAATAATAATAATAATAAATAATAATAATAATAATAATAATAATAATAATAATAAGATTTTATTATTATTATTATTATTATTATTATTATTATTATTATTATTATTATTACTTTTTTTTCCACCGGAAAAGCCGATCGAAAAAGTCATCCATTATTGTTTTGTATTTCGTAAGAAGCAGCCAATGGGATGAAAGGGAGGCGCAAGACATCAAAAGAACTCATCCAGTGAACTTTTTCTTTGGCGCAGCAAAGAAGTCGAGTTGTTGAAATTGGACGAATATAAAAAAATAAACCTGAAAAGGCTGAGACATACTAGAGATTGATGTCATGATATTTCTGTTTTTTTTTTTTTTTTTTTTTTTTTTTTTTTTTTTTGTTTTTTTTTTTTAACATCGGTATTAACGTTTAAAACTTTGTTGCCATTTATTTTAACCAATATGTTATAAAAGGTGATCGTATGAAACAATTTTGATCAAAATGAAGCTCGCACGTCATTTCTATTTCTCTCTCTCTCTCTCGTCTCTCTCTATCTCTCTCTCTCTCTCTCTCTCCTCTCCTTCTCTCTCTTTTTTTTCAGAACTGACGGATCAAATACAGTTATAAGAAATCCAACTTATTTTTTCAACTGATCATTGCGTGAACTTTTTCGTGACTATTATAGCCATCCATAAACATTACGCAGCAAATATCGTGTATTATCGAATTCGTCATACCTTGGGAACAACTGACACCCAAAGGGAGTTATGAATGGTAAGTGGGCTGGTTTTAAAACTATGCAACACAGTATCTGTAGAGATCTTTATACGATTAAAAAATTGTGATTGAAATACTTCCTTAATTTAACTATCCTGAGAATGAAGCATTTTAGTGGAAATAACTGTAGCGTGTTCCCAGTACAAGTAAAAAAAGAGTAACTTTTTTTTATGAAAAAAATCCATAAATATGGAATTGAAGGAAACTCTTTCTTTGCACATCGAGGAAAATATTTTTGCTATTTAGTTGTCTTCCCATCCTTGTGCTATAATTACTGTTTCTATTTTTAATTTCCCTGGCCATATACAGCTACGTTACTGAGCCTTTACTATAGAAAAAGAAAGTTTTTCATTATAAATCAAAACATCAAGAAAAGCATAAAAGTTCAAGAGTAAGGAAATGAATATTACTTTACACGAATGTTTTGCTTACAAATCCCATGTTAAAATCCATATAAGAAAAGAATAAAAAGAAGCTAACAACAATATACCCAGATAAAAAAAAAATGTTCAGTCATAAAATCCCTTTCTAGGAAGTCATGAACAGCCGGAGGAGCTTAGCATTTTTACATTCCTTGTCCTTGTCTATTTATTTTTGACACATTTTTGTCCGATTTCCTGCGATTCTTCTTGTGATGTCTATATTTGTTCACAGTGGAACTTTTGGTTAAAGCTCTTATATTTTTCTTTCTCCTCGATTTTCTTTTACTGGACAACCGTTTTCCTGAGACAATCTTTTATTCACGTTGATTTACTTTTGTTTCGTTTTCTTTCAAACGAGTTTAGTGAGTAAGGCTGATGAATATTGCCTATTGATTGTACTCGTATACTAGTATGAGGTCATATCACATTACCGTGGTTCATATACAAACATCGAGCTAAGGCTTCACTTTGCGCCCTGAATTTGTTGGTTCGATGGTTCACTCCCGTGAGCCGACAAATTTCTTATCGACTAAAAAAAAAAAAAATATTTCCCCTTCGTTTAACATATATGAAAATATACTAATTCCGAGGTAGAGCGAATTAGCTATTAAAGGACATTTGTAGCTCGATGTTTGTATACTACTATATACATGTTTTCTTCTATGTTATTGTGAGCCAGTCTCAACATATTATTTTATACGCAATTATCTTTATAAAAAGATAGCTTGTTGGACGCTTTATATTAAAAAAATACAGGTTTTGGGATCAATCTAGAAAAGGACCGAATGAAAACACCGATATGAGAAGGCCTTCATACCTAAAGCCAAAACAACTGCTCTTAAATCCCTTTTAGCTCATGTCGTTATCTTTGGGGAGAAAGAGGCTACCATAATCAGGCACAGGGACTGACTGCTCTGTCCTTAGTTGCCATCCTTTGGCAGAGCTCCTCCAAGGGCACAAGTAAGCACCCTAGTTGAATTCCTCTGAAGAACCTTACCTGATACCTCCTGTCAAGACCATCTGGGGCTTCATTTCAAAAGTCTCACCAAATCCTTTTGTAATTCTCTTTTCCATCAGGGGATGCACACTGCAGACATTCATTTTGAAAACATCAACGAAACATATCTTTCTAAAGCGGAATTATTTTTCAACAAAAGTTTTATGGTATTTTTTTTGATTTATACTTGGGCTTATCCTAATGATGGAAACCTTTTTGAAAACATTTTATATAACGTTAATACGTAAGGTGCTTTGTCATCTAAGCATATCAGCCATAATTTTGAAACAATTTAAATTAAAGAATAAACCCACTTTTACTTGCATCTTCATTGTGAGACATCTCGGTAATGAGGTTTTAAAACAAAAAGGGATGGACTA
This sequence comes from Macrobrachium nipponense, assembly GCF_015104395.2. Classification (NCBI taxonomy): domain Eukaryota; kingdom Metazoa; phylum Arthropoda; class Malacostraca; order Decapoda; family Palaemonidae; genus Macrobrachium; species Macrobrachium nipponense. The sequence goes on from NC_061093.1 coordinate 36,401,232, forward strand.
TGGAAGGAAAGTAAATTCTCATACGTTTCACTGAAGATCTTAAATTTCTTACTAAAAACCGGTTAACTAAACTGACTGTATCAGATAATGTTTTCTAGCCGAAACTTATTCTAATATGTGCCGTTGTCTTCAAACAAAGGACCGGTATTCAGTGAAATAGAAGAGAGAAATATGAATATAAAGTTTTGGATGTCTTCCGTATTGATAGTACCAGATTTTGTACATGATATATCAATATTAAATTAACGTAGTTTTGTTTTTATTTATAAAGTTTAAATCAGCCTTGTTTACTTTTAAGTTTCTTTTGCTTAAGCAGCCAAAATGCTTGTCAGTTTATGTAAAGAGTTTGTGTTATTGAGCGCCTCCTCCTCCCTTGTTTATTTCTGTGAACTATCGTTCTAACGATTGTTTTGTGATTTGTTTTTGAGTTACGGTGGATGGTTGGTAGCTGTCTCTGAACGTTGATGGTCTGACCCGCCGAAGTTCGGGCTTTGGAAAACGCTCCTTATCAGACCATCCTTGAGACAGCTTTTGTGGATTATTGGAGGACGACCTTTTGGCAGTTTATTTTGGAAACGGCGCTGTTGGAATCTTTCCTCACGACCGTTCGTAGGTGCCTTAGTCACCTGCGACTCTGGTGCTGTAGATCACGGCCTCTTCGTTCACTTGCGACCATAGTGTCCGCTTTACAGGGTTTCGCAGAAGCGTATGCTATTTGCGACTTCTCATATTACCCCTTATTCCGTCGGAGGAGCCACGGGAAATTGGTACCGTCGCTGGATCCCGGTACTGATTACGGATTCACCTGCCACTTCTGCCTTCGTCCTTCTGCTTTTCTTCGTGGATGTGTGTGAGCGCTGGCTCGTGAGGAGATACGTAGGAGGCAATCGCCAGGTAAGACAGTATAGCTGTTATTTCCTTCGAGGAGCCTTATACCCCTTTTGTCCTGGCGATCGTGTCCATCCCTTTAGTAGCAGTTTGGGTGCTCGCTATAGACTCCTAGTTCGATCCGTCTTCAGTTGTTCATCCCCGACGTAAGGATTGGAACTGTCAGTGTACGTGCAGTACATATATAATATATATATATACATATACTTTGTCATAGTTTTTACTTGTTTATATTATAAGCTTATTATTGCCTTTATTGTTTACTGTTTATTGGTGGATAGTATTCCATATCTTTAGTTATATGGCTAGGTAGGTAAATTTAAGGTTTTCCTTGTTTTGATATCTTCCACTTCCTTCAGCCTTTTGTTATTTAGGATAGTTTTGGCCGGCATATATTTGGATCCTCACTGATTTATGAAATATTTGTTCTCCTCTGAATTTCTGTTAGGATTTAGATATTTAGCTTTAGGGTGCCTTGTGGCTCGTTGAGGACCTGGTATTTAGTCCTCTTGCTTTAAGCTGTATTGTTGTATGTATTTTACTTGAACCCGCAAGGCTGATTTAAGTTATTTCTGTTTGTAATAAATACTGTTAAGTTTTCTGGAGTGTTTTTTGTGCCTGCTTTCCTTGAACATGGGTTGCATATACTGTCTACGATCCTAGAAAAATAAAGTACCTAAGAACCTGTACTAGAACCCCAGAGGTTTGTAACAATTTGGCGACCGTGACAGGATCGTACACAGGTGTACTCTGTGTTTTTGGTTTGCGGCACAGCACTTTGGGGGATTTGGCAGTATTTGTTTTGAGTAGGTGGTTACCCTTCCCCCCTCTTTGTTTTGGTTGATGATCATGGAGGAGTTTATTTTGACCCCACTGAATTTTTAGGGTCAGCAGATTGCTTAAAACACTTATCCATTCTGAACAAGAATATCTGGTAAGTTGTGCTCGTTGGCTGGGAATACCATTTAAGGCAGCTGAGACAAGGCCTGTTTGTTAGAGGCCGTAAAAAACAGGGTAGCTCAGGGCCTAGCTGAGGGTGAGCGTTTAGTTGAGGAATTTGATAGTGTTGCTAGTAGTGATGAAGAGCAAGAAGGTAGTGTGAGTGTAAATCCTGGTTTTTTCATTATTTGAGGATCCCCTAGGACTGGTACCCTTTTTGAAGGACACGCTAATTTTCCTTCAAAACTTGAAGTATCATTGAACCCATTTTTGCCAGAGAATTCTGTCATGTTGAGGTAGCTCCGGTACAGCCTGTAAAAGTCCCAGGAGAACAGTGAATATGATGTTATTTTGTAAAAGAATAGAGTTGATGAAACTAGAGTTGAGGAGAAAGAGAGGGCGAGGAAGCATGAGTTGGCTATGGCTAAAATCAACTTGGAAATGGCTAGGTTAAGAGGTTTCCCCCCCCCAAATCACTTTTAGTACTCCCACTGGGTCCTCTCAGGATAAATTTAACATAGGGGCAGCGTTTGAAGTTGGTCCCTGTATTTGACGAGGGAAACGCTCCCAGAATTTTTTAAGGCTTTTGAGCGTGTGGCTACCCGGTTGTCTTGGCCCCCTAGAGATGGACAGTCTTGATTCAATGCAGGCTAGTGGGCAAGGCAATTCGGGTATACAATGCTTTAGATGAATGTGTAGCTAGGGACTATAATAAGGTTAAGGCAATAGTTCTTAAGGCTTACGACTTGTGCCTGAGGCCTATCGCCTTAAGTTTCGTAATTTTACTAAACCTGTCTCTCTCTCATTTGTGAATTTGCTCGTCTCAAGGGGAGGAGCAGTTTGACGACTGGCTTAAGAGGTCGTCAAGTGGTCTCCTTCTCCTCCTTGAGAGAGCTTATGTTGCTGGAAGAATTTAAAAAGGCTTGTAGCAAGGATTAAGAATTTATCTTGAAGAGGTTTAAAGCAGTCAGTTTGGGTGAAGGCTGCCCAGATAGCAGATGAATTTGTGTTGACTCATCGGGCTGGGTCAGGTAATCTTGGGATCTGTAGTTAATTTTCAGCCTGGTAAGTCAAATAATTATCAAAAGAAATTAGGCGGTCCGGGAAATAATCGTGTCCCATGGGAATCTGCACAAGAATAGGACTGGAGATGCTCAGGGAGAGGGATCAAGTGGATCTTACACTAGAGTCTTCTCCAAAAGTAATAAGTTAACTTCTGGTATGGTAATAGAGTAAGAAGGACCTGCTTCTGGTGCAATGAACCAGGACATTTTCAAGCACAGTGTAACGCCAGATGGAGGTACCTCCAAAGAAACAATAATAATCCGGTAGCTCTAATATCAAATAACCCTATGTCTAATAAGTCTCAGGTTGAGAATCCACCAGTGTTGATGGCTAATGATGGTTGTAGCAAGGGGGAAAATGTTGGTTCTTTATCTAGTAGGGATTTATGACTTTATGATAAATATATTTGGCTTGGCAAATTGATTACCGAATCGAAAACCCTAAAGGTGAAGTTTTTGCGGGATACTGGGGTGCTGCTCGGGTCTCTTGTACTGAAGGAATCTTTGAAGGGCCTAGTTAATGATTCAGGTGATTTTGTGGTTTTGGGGAGGTTTTCCGAACACGATGGTATCGGCACCTTTAGTTGAGTGGAATTGTCCTTCCCTGGTTATAATAGGAAGACAGAATTAGCTGTTGTAGAAAGCCTACCAATCCCAGGCATAGATGGTATACTGGGTAATGACATGTTGGATGACAAGGGACGTGAATTGTTTCCAATTTTGTCTTTGAATGCTTGTCCAGTGGCTGTAACGACACGAGCTGCTGCAAAGGCAGCAGATTTGTTAAATGATGATGATGATGATGATGATTTACATTTAAGTAGTTTAGCTGTAGAAGTAGAAAGGCCCGGGTCTGTAGTTAGTAGTAGTGATAAGCTTTTTGGTAAGTTATTAAAACCTGATTGGGATCGTTCAAAGTTTATTGAAGCTCAGAAGGAAGAGTTCAATTTTGAACTGGGTGATACGAGTGATTTGACTAGACCACGATTTTGTGTTATAAAAGGTGTGTTATATAGAGTTAGTCGCCCTTCCTCTCATGCCCTTGATATAACATCTCGAAACGAGCAGATAGTGGTCCCTACTCAGTTCAGAGATTCAGTTTTGAAATTGGCACATGAAGACACTTTTTCTGGCCACTTTGGTGTGTGTAAAAACTTTTAGTAGGTTAGCTAAATATTTTTGGTGGCCAGGCTTAAAGTCTTCAGTAAAATGGTTTTGCGAATAGTTGTGAAGCATGTCAGGTGATGGGAAAACCCAATCAACCAATTCCAAAACGCCCCTTTAAATCCGATTCCAGCAATTGGAGAACCTTTGTGGAGTTGGTGATTGATGTGGTTTGGGCCTTTACCTAGGACTAAGTCAGGTTTACCCATCTCCTGACAGTTATGGACAGAGCATCTAGGTTTCCTGATGCATTCCCTATGAGAGAGAATTACTTCTCGTGCGAGTGTTTGAGAAACTCATAGAGTTTTTCTCTAGATATGGTTTGCCTCGTACTATTCCAGGTCCTGATTGTGGAACTAATTTCACAAGTAGGGTATTTCGGGGTAAGTATGCTGAACTGGCCATTCAGCACATTACCAGCGTACCCTATCATCCAGAGAGTCAGGGTGGTGTGTAAGATTTCACCAGACCCTTAAAGTGTATTAAAGAAATATTGTTATGAGCAAGGAGAGGATGGGATAAAGGGCTTCCCTTTGCTCTCTTTGCCATACGGAATCACCCTAACTCGTCCACAGGTGTCGCTCCCTTCGAGTTGGTATTTGGTCACAAGGTACGTGGTCCTCTGGAGATAGTCCATGAGGTGATTGAGTCTGGACTAAAAGGAGAGATGAATGTGTGAGTTTGTGGAAACCTTAAGGAGAAAGCTATCTATGGCTTGGAAGTTTGCACGAGAGAATTTGGCTTCTTCCCAAGCTGCCATGAAAATGAATTTTGACAAAAGACAAAGGTACGTTCGTTGTGCCCGGGGAATTGGTTTTGGTATTAAGTACAGACTCTGACACTTTCTTGAGCCAAGGTATAAGGGACCTTGGAAGGTTTTGAGAGAGCTGTCTGAGGTAAACTATGAGATTGAAGCCCCCAGACCAAATGAAAGTGCGGGTCTTTCACATAAATGGATTGAAGCCATATACTTCCTGTGGTAGGGACCCTTTGGCTATTGTTTACGAACCATTATCTGTAGTAGTATTAGGGCCTCCTATGGATGATTTCATAAATTTGGTTGGTCAGGTGTCTTCTGATGCTCTATTTGACAACGTTCAGAACTTAGAATTTAAGGAGGGATTAGAGCATCTGGAGACTAATCAGAGAAGTGACGTTATGGAATTAATCCTTGCCTTCCCAGAGTTATTTCAGAGTGCACCAGGATGAACGAGCTTGCTCCAGCATGATGTCGATGTGGGCAGTGCTTCCCCGGTAAAGCAGAGTCCTTATCGATTAAATCCAATGAAGAGGGACATTGTTGATAAGGAAATTAAGTATATGCTGGAGCACGACCTCATTCAACCTTCGGTGAGTCCATGGAGTTCTCCAATTGTCCTCGTCAAGAAACCTGACGGAAAGTTCCGAATGTGCGTGGACTATCGTAAGGTAAATACTCACACTAAAAATGATTCCTTCCCTTTACCTCGTATAGATGATTGTCTCGATCAGATAGGGTCCCTCCAAGTTTATAACAAAGTTGGATTTGTTGAAAGGGTATTGGCAGGTTCCCCTGTCTGATCGAGCCGTGAAATTTTCTGCCTTTGTAACTCCCTTTGGGCTTTACGAGTGTAAAGTGATGCCCGTTTGGGATGAAAAATGCAGCTTGCACCTTCCAGCGACTAATGAATAGGGTCATTTGTGGCTTGGAAGGGGTGGAAATATATATAGATGATTTGGTGGTTCACAGCAACGACTGGCGGACGCATATGGTAAGGTTAAAAAAGGTGTTTGAAGCCCTGAGAGCTGCCGGTCTTGTTGTGAACCTTGGTAAATGTGATTTTGGTAAGGCCAGAGTATGCTATTTGGGCCATGAAGTGGGTTTGGGTTTCAGTAGCCCCCAAACAAGCTAATATAGAAGCCATGTAAATTTGAAGAGGCGTGCAATGTCAGAGAGGTCCGGAGAGTCCTGGGTATGTTGGGGGTATTATCGTAGGTTTGTCCGGAACTTCTCAGACATTGCTCAGCCGCTTACTAAATTATTGGAAAAAGGTGTCGTAAATTTTGAGTGGTCACCTCAGTGTGAAGAATCATTCATAAAGCTTAGGTTGATGTTGGTGTCCAATCCTCCTATTCTAATGTCTCCTCCTTAACTTTTCAGAAACCATTTATTATTGCTGTTGACGCTGGTGACGTTGGAATTGGAGGAGTCCTCTTTCAGAGAGATAAGGCTGGAGAAGTTCGTCATATCTTATTTTAGTAAGAAACTTTTAGCGGCCGAGAGAAAATACTCTACTATCGAAAAGGAGGCCTTGGCCCGCCCTGGTTCGTACGTTACTCCAACTTTAAGCCCTATGTAACAAATTTTTCTCTTATCCATAGAGATTTGGACCGACCATAATCCCCTTGTCTTCATTGAACGGATGAAGGGTTCCAATCAGAGGATTTGCGTTGGGCCCTGCAGTTACACTGGAGTTCACGCTGGTGATAAAACATATTTAAAGGTTCTGATAACCGTATTCCTGATGCTCTCTCTCGGATGTAGTCGTGAGTTTTTCCTCTGCTCCCCTCGCCCTTCTCTTTTTTTCGTTTTTTTTTCCCCTCGGGTTGTATAAAAATACTTTTGTGGTAAGTGTGTGGTACGAGAGGTTGTGTGTATGAGTATTCAGCCTTTGCTTAGTGTTATAGAAACCTGAACTTCATTAGGACTTTAGTGGTTAGTATTCTTAGCATTTGTTAGACACTCCCTCCCGGTTAGATTGATAGGAGGGTTTTTTTTAGCATTATGCTTAAGGAACTGGTCGGACAGTCTAGTTCTGAGGTTCCCGGTTGCCTATTTTGGTAAGTTTACTTTGTGACTATGGTTATTCTGTGTATTATGTTATTATTTTGCTGAGTATCTATTTCCAGAAGATTTTGGAATAGTTACTTTGTCCTTTTTTTTTTTTACATGTGTTTGATAACTTTGAAATGTTTTAAGTTAATTCCTTTTCAGCATTTTTTGCTTAGTTTAAAAAAAATGTATTCTATGTGAATAATTTTTTTTGTTTTGGGGGAGGAAGGTATTAAATTAACGTAGTTTTTTGTTTTTTATTTATAAAGTTTAAATCAGCCTTGTTTACTTTTAAGTTTCTTTTGCTTAAGCAGCCTGCTTAGTTAGTTTATGTAAGAGTTGGTGTTATTGAGCGCCTCCTCCTCCCTTGTTTATTTCTGTGAACTATCGTTCTAACGATTGTTTTGTGATTTGTTTTTGAGTTACGGTGGATGGTTGGTAGCTGTACTCTGAACGTTGATGGTCTGCCCGCCGAAGTTCGGGCTTTGGAACGCTCCTTATCAGACCATCCCCTTGAGCAGCTTTTGTGGATTATTGGAGGACGACCTTTTGGCTTAGTTTATTTTGGAAACGGCGCTGTTGGAATCTTTTCCTCACGACCGTTCGTAGGTGCCTTAGTCACCTGCGACTCTGGTGCTGTAGATCACGGCTCTCGTTCACTTGCGACCATAGTGTCCGCTTTACAGGGTTTTCGCAGAAGCGTATGCTATTTGCGACTTTCTCATATTACCCCTTATTCCCGTCGGAGGAGCCCACGGGATATTGGTACCGTCGCTGGATCCCGGTACTGATTACGGATTCACCTGCCACTTCTGCCTTCGTCCTTCTGCTTTTCTTCGTGGATGTGTGTGAGCGCTGGCTCGTAAGGAGATACGTAGGGAGGCAATCGCCAGGTAAGACAGTATAGCTGTTATTTCCTTCGAGGAGCCTTATACCCCTTTTTGTCCTGGCGATCGTGTCCATCCCTTTAGTAGCAGTTGGTGCTCGCTATAGACTCCTAGTTCGATCCGTGTTCAGTTGTTCATCCCCGACGTAAGGATTGGAACTGTCAGTGTACTGCAGTACATATATATATATATATATATATATATATATATATATATATATATATATATATATATATATATATATATATATATATATATATATATATATATACATATACTTTGTCATAGGTTTTACTTGTTTATATTATAAGCTTATTATTGCCTTTATTGTTTACTGTTTATTGGTGGATAGTATTCCATATCTTTAGTTATATGGCTAGGTAGTTAAATTTAAGGTTTTCCTTGTTTTTGATATCTTCCACTTCCTTCAGCCTTTTGTTATTTAGGATAGTTTTGGCCGGCATATATTTGGATCCTCACTGATTTATGAAATATTTGTTCTCCTCTGAATTTCTGTTAGGATTTAGATATTTAGCTTTAGGGTGCCTTGTGGCTCGTTGAGGACCTGGTATTTAGTCCTCTTGCTTTAAGCTGTATTGTTGTATGTATTTTACTTGAACCCGCAAGGCTGATTTAAGTTATTTCTGTTTTGTAATAAATACTGTTAAGTTTTTCTGGAGTGTTTTTGTGCTGCTTTCCTTGAACATGGGTTGCATATACTGTCTACGATCCTAGAAAAATAAAGTACCTAAGAACTGTACTAGAACCCCAGAGGTTTGTAACAATCAACATATAATATTATACGTTTTTAAACAAGACGTTTGTCATTCACGAAAACCGCTCAGGATCGAAACCATGAAATTCTTACTATTTCTCTTATTGTCTGAGTCATTTTTATTTTAACTCTGAATATTTGTTCTGAATTATATGTGTTTGTCGCTATGACTATTAAAGTCTGACCTTCCAGTTTATCTTTTTGGCTGGATTGTTTGAAAATATAACAAAACTGTTGTTTAGTGCCAAGGACATAAGCACTTTAAGTGAAAATAAACTTTCAAATTCATCAAAAATTGTGAGTTCCCAATTTTCAATAGGACGCAAATGGCTCAAAATTCAGGAATTGAAAGCTCAAATATAAAAGCATCGTTGGTTAGTGCAATAC
>NC_061093.1:36410647-36438147 GCF_015104395.2 Macrobrachium nipponense
AAAAACCGGAATCTTGCCAGTGATAGCCATGCTGCAATAGAAGACTCATATCGATCTCATTCCTCCTATCACGAAAGAAACAAAGATAGTCACCGTGTTGTTTATGATATTCTGTTATCCTCCACATTTCCATACAAATGATATGAAGTCTTTCCCCATCGATCGTTTCACATTCAGAACCCCTTGCTTGGCATATGGTCAAATGTGCCAAAACGTCATGAAATACAATTTTTTTTCCAGAAAAGTTCCTGACAGGAGGAAGCAACATGGGATAATGGCACCAATCTTCAAAGATTGAAAGGCGACTCCATGATCAGGGAATGAGATGCTCTTGTATGCACATTTCTGTTCTTGAATTCGAGAGAGCAATTCTAATCAATCCTAACAACGCAGTTGACTAGAGGTGGATTTGAACAGCATCTTTGTGCAAATGAAGTCATCTGTACTGTAAAATCCCTGCTTTCCTAAGATCATCTTGTAAAGATATGGCAATGGGGAATAATGCAAACAGCCCTCTCAATGTAAACTCTACTTTCGATAAGTAATACTGTGTCCCCTTCTGGTAAGGAGAGACAGTAATCGTTATGTAAATAATGTATTCTCTTGCTATGCATTCACGTTTTTATTGCCGACATTATTCAGGCATTAAGAGAACTCATTGCAAACCTATCAGAAAAGTATAGACTGTTCAACATGCCTTGCTCTTTTTACCTTGTACAGGTTGTCCATAAAGTCCCATTACCATTACAGGGATTTATTGCTCAATATGGTATTTGGAATTTATGAACACCCTATATGAACATTCAGCTATGTCTGGCGACTGGGAAAGAATTTTTCTTATTCAATCCATTATGGAGACCAGTTTATTCAAATGGAATTCGTAGGACATAATTCAGTCTTATCTTTTCTAAGATGCACCCTATTAAGGTTTCATAGAATTTCTGCATCGATATTCGCGGTACGTCTCGTTCATGCACACTGCAATAATTAATTCTTTCTTTGTCCGGTTTTCCATTATGAAAACGTTTCGTATGGTAATGAAAAGCAATAGAATACAAGCATCGGTCGATACATAACAAAGAGAGAGACAGAGAAGAAAAAAAGAATATGAGGTCGAGAATGCTGATGAATTGATCTCGGGTCGCCATCAGGAGATCAAGTTTTCAAATAATGGATTCTTCCAAACCGGCAGCAAAATCCGCCGAGGATCCTTTCATTTAGGCACCTTTCCCCTAGGGGAGGAAAGATGAAATCCGGTGAATTATTCTTTTTTATCCTTTTCCTACTCTGTGTTGTCCTTTAATCTTTTTTACTTATATATATATATATATATATATATATATATATATATATATATATATATATATAGTATATATATATATATATGATATTATATATATATATATATATATATATATATATATATATATATATATATATATCTATATATATATATATATATATATATATATATATATATATATATATATATATATATATACTATATATATATATATATTATACATATATGTATATATATATATATATCTATATATAGTATATATATATATATATATATATATATATACTATATTTGTGTATATATATATGTAATATATACATATATATATATATATATATATATATATATATATATATATATAGGATATATATATATATATATATATATATGTATATATATATATATATATATATATATATATATATATATATATATATATATATATATATATATATATATATATATATATATATATATATATATATATATATATATATATATACTAATTATTTTCAGAAGTGTTTACGCTGAAACTCTCGCCAACTTATGTTAAGTAAAAGATATTTTTCGTAGAGATACAGAAATCATAGAAAGAAAGAAATATGTATTAAGAAAGTATAATATGATAACTTTTGAATGCCATACAGACTAAAATATTTAAGAAATTCAGGCGCTGAATTGTGAAGAGTGAGACTGTAATGGAATATGCTGTTTCAACAGTCAAGAAACCGTAATCGACAACGCAAAGAAATCAATTTCCAAAGCTTCCATTTTTCGATTACGTTATTCAGAAGATGGACCACATTCGTATGGAACAAGCCCACCAAAGGGGCAATTGACTTGAAATTGAAGCTTTAAAGAATACGGTTTTCATTAGGAACCAGCAAGACGAGGTAAAGGGACACAGAACGATGAGATCTCACTTAAAAAAAGGGGAGACATAGATTAATAAATTGATGAATAGATTACGACGCAAGAAGAATCTTATTAGGGTAGTAAAGCATTGCGTCTTCGTTTTGTTTTGACCTTCTGACGTTTCCAATTGAACGACTTCCTCAGGGAGGTTGCATATAAATACCATTCAAGGTTTTCCTCTCTCATGGAATATCGAACAGTGACCTTGTCTAGACAAAACTAATTGCTTTGACCTGTCGTCATTCAGAAATGTCTGATGTAAAGGTGGTACGCTGTATTATTTCGATTAAGTCATGGAGTTTCGGTGGTCATTTCCTATGTGAGCGGTTTTTTATGTCCTACAATGGAAATTTCATCGCACAAATTTCAAGTACAATCTACAAAATGATTAATTCTGTTGAGACCAGGTGCTTTATTCTCTTAGAATGAATCAACTCAGACTGTGAGTGAAGTTAATTACTATCGCTAAGGCAAAGAAGAGTATAAACGATAACGTTTGAGGGAGGAAATGAAGGTCAATAAGCTTAATCAAAGAGGACTTGTATGGAAAAACCGAATGCACGTCAAAGGATTTCCACTCGCTCACGCTTCTCTGTTTCGATATCATGCAGATAATGGAAATGTATTGAGAGCCATTTTGGGCTTCAATAGTGAAGTTGATTGGGCTCTCAGAACAGAAAAAAAAGATTGATTACTGCATATTAAAATGTTGGTGTAGTTATATTTTTGGCGGAGCGATAGCTGGCAGGAATAGAAAGTTGGTGAGCCAATAAAGCGATTGCTGCGCCATGTTGTCATTCAGCTTATAGATCTGTCATTTTAAATGATGACAAATGAAATAACGTGTGGTTTTCACGTGTAAACCTGAACTTTTCTTCCTGACAATTCAAAAAAATATTAAATCCTGCACTTTGTCCAAGTCTGATAAAACCAGTCTGACAATTTTCTCCAATTTATACAACCTTAAAACATTGATTGCTCATAGCAATTTCATGCACTTGAATCCCAATTCCAAAAATCTAAAACTATTCATTAAATGTAATATAAAATATTCACCACCCTTCTATAGGCTGAAAATGGCTTTATATAAAAAACTGAACGTATATCAACTACTTGGGAAAAATGACTTATGGCATACAAATAGTTATTTAATGCACTGGACTTGCTTGGTATTTGTCACTTTATGCTTATGTTTACTTACTCCTTTTTTCTGTTATTGTTTTGTTTCATCTGTAAATTCTTTAGAGATCCCCTAACAATGAAACTTATTTAATTAGATGCTATTGTTCTTAGTTAAGTTTCCTGACCAGTTGGAAAGTTAAATCAAAACATGATGACCTGACTTGGATACACTGAAGCTGAATGGTTGTCGAAAATAGTCTATAATTGTATGACCTCCCCAATGCAAATTTAACAGTTCTTGAAAGTTTATCAAAGAATCCCGATTAAATTTTTTTCTAAGAAAAGATATTAATATAAGCAAAGAATAACTTTATCTCATCCCTTCTCGTTATCCTCATCTCTCTTTCTCTTTCAGATGAATAAAACATGAATCCCTTTATTGCCTTACGAGGAAGAAGGATATACGAATTCTTGTCCGTGCGAAATTCCGTTCGGAATATCCGTGACTTTTGCAGACCATTCATATCCTAGGAACGTCCTAAAAAAGATGACCGATATCTAAACATATAACTGTATTTTCGAAGAATGATTACACTGTATCTTATCATTAGAGTTACCCTGACCTTTCAAGGGCGTTATTAATGTTTTGTAAGAAGACAAAACATTAAAAATATACATATGAAGATATTTGAGTCATATCACATTACCGTGATTCATATACATACATCGATCTCCAAATGTCCTTTAATATCTAATTCGCTCTACCTCGGATTAATACCATATTCTTATATGTTAACCGAATGGGGAATTTTTTAGTCGATAAGAGAGAGCCGGAGAATCTCTTATCGACTAAAAAATTTTCCAGAGGTAGAGCGAATTAGATATTAAAGGAAATTTGTAGCTCGATGTTATGAATATGTATATATGTATATATATATACATATATATATATATATATATATATATATATATATATATATATATATATATATATATATACATATATATTTATTTATATATTATTATATATATATATATATATATATTATATATATATATATATATATGATATATATATATTATATATATATATATATATATATATATATATATATATATATATTATATATATATGTATATATCATATATATATATATATTATTATATATATATATATATAATATATATTATATATGTATATATTATATTTATACATATAATATATACTATATATATATATATAATATAATATATATATATATATATATATATATATATATATATATAGTATATATATTATATATATATATATATACACACACATATATATTCACACACACACACACACACACACATATATACATATATATATATATATATATATATATATATATATATATATATATATATATGGTTCATGGAAATGCATTCTGTTCATATCCAAATTGTCTACTGCCTGGGCGCCTGCTCCTGCCCTTGGATATAATGAGTTTGTGTATAGTATATACCTGTACCTGTGCTTTTGGTGGTGTAGGGCTCATGACATTTGTCTGACCACCTTACTTAAGGATCGAGGTTCGATACTTAGTCGAATCTGAATGCTTTAGCACGTTCCTTTTCATTCTCTTGTATCTACTAACCGAAGTTTGATTTGGATACCTGTTAATTAGTTTGACTATGTTTTGGGTCTCGATGGTCGGAACCTGGATGAGAAATTAGCAGTTTAGAAATATAATTCCTGAGGCCTTGCTGAAACCAATGACGTCAATTCTTCTAATGGAAGACTAACGTTAATTATGCTTAATATTGCACTTAGCAATTTCTAACATTTTCCAAGAATCGCTTTTATAAAAATGAAAAAAAAAGAGATATAATGTACTATCTTGAGTATTGTGAATTACAACGTTCATCATTAGTTTCTTAAATGACAAACAGTATCCAAACGAGAATAGAGACCTTCTTGATGGTGCATTTAAGTACCTCCCTCGCGCTATTTCTTGGCGAAATCAAAGTTTTCAGACAAAAGCACATTGGACAAATAGAATAGTGCTTGATACGATAACCTCCATTTTAAAGTTCACAGTTAAGAATGTTTGTATCTATTTTGAAAGCAGCTTCTGAAAATTAGTTATTAGCAAACAGTCTCAAATCTCTCTTCGATTGAAGAATATTTGTTTATACTGAAAGCTAAATTATGCTTATTGACTTGCAATTTAGTGTGTTTACACGTCTCATTGCATGTTTTCATACTTATGTATTATTAAATTTTCATTCAGAACATAAGACTAGGACTTTGGCTACATTGATAGTATCATTTTCAGTGTTTCTGGCATAGAAAAACGAATTTCTTCTCATAACAAAATCTAATCGAACAGCCAAACAATCACAACCATCAATAACAACATCAAATATTATAATAAGAACGGTAATAATAAACCAAGGATATTGCATTAATACCTGCATGACCACAAAGAGATTATGACTGCCAGCTAAATGGCATGCTCATACCAATGTCCTCTGATTAGGAATCTCCTGCCCCTGACACTATTCTGGAACTAGTTCGTTGCCATTGGCCCTATTATCATGTTTGAAGAGATATTTCGTAGCGGCAACGTCACTCTTAATGCACGTGAATGCAGTTTGAAGGTGATTCCGTCTTTCTGGATTCCAGAGGGAGGTAGTGGCTTTGTTAATATTATTTGAAAAAGGTTTTCGCGCAATTTTACTTTTTATTTTTTAGTTATTATTACAATCTTTTTTACATTGCCGTGACAGGCGTAGATGATATGTCCAAAGAACAATACATGGAAATATTATTATTATTATTATTATTATTATTATTATTATTATTATTATTATTATTATTATTATTATTATTATTATTATTATTATTATTGAGAAAAATTCCACAGTTATGTAAATGTACATTTTATTTAAACTTAAAAACAGCAAAGGATAGCTTTCGGGAATCTGTTCGGTTCCCCTTATCAATCTGATTGATAAAGGGAACGGAACAGATTCCCGAAGTTTAAATATATGTTACATTTACAAAACTGTGGATTCGTTTTCTTCTCCATTTGAAGACTCGTGCTACTATGGATGATTTTTTATTATTATTATTATTATTATTATTATGATTATTTTATTATTATTATTATTATTATTATTATTATTATTACAGATCCTATTTTATTTAAATGGCCAACTATTTAAAAATACCTTCATTTTTTCTATACAAATTCGTAAATCAAAATCTTTCTGCCTTGTAAAGGGACACTCGTGCATTCCGCCTCATAACTGACAGACCTTCAGCAAAAGATGTTAGTGATTCGTTAGGCTGGAAGGGAATGAATGACTTTGCTCGCTGATTGATTACTCAGATAAGAGCGCCTTCCAAATTAAATATTTTCCCCATAATGTTACTGCCACTCAATTTGACGAGTGATATTTGTGCACGCTTCTAAGAAGGTAATAAGATCGTGTGCTGTTTGAATTCATATACAGGCATAGACAGACTGACAGACACAAAAACTACAAACAAAACACATACATACACCACACACACACACACACACACACACACACATATATATATATATATATATATATATTATATATATATATATATATATATATATATATATATATATAATATATATATATATATGTGTGTGTGCGTATGTATGTATGTCTATATCTGCGTGTATGCATGTATGTACTATAGTAGATTCACATCAACCGTGCATCTGATGTTTAGGCCAGTCCCTTGCGACGCTCCTGATCGGCTGTTGATAAGCCAATCTCAGGGCTGGAAATTCTCAATCTCTCTCGAGAGTTCACATAGGCAAAATATATGTTCCATCTCTCCTGAGGGATACGTCTTTCAAAAGTATCATAGTCACTCGAATCCTTGATCCCAAAAGAGGATTGAAATGAGGTCATTCTCCTTCACATGTACATGACCTTTTCTATAAGAAAGCAATTTAAATAAAGAAAAGCAATTTATATTAAACCAGAAGTACCTGTAACCGTCGATTATAGATACATTTAGAATATTTGTGGCTATTAGGGTAACAAATATCATAAATCAGCCACCTTACCGAAAAATGAGACCTGAAAAATAACAGAATAAATCGTATTTTATAGAACTGGGAAAGTTTAAATGAATTTATAAGCGAGAAATCTGTGCATTTCCTATTTTCACTAAAGCCTTTTGAGTAACCATCGACAAACATGAGTGTTGACAAAACAGAGACAAGGACCACAGTGTTTTGTTCATTCTATTTTCCACTTGATCTATTTCATATACTGTTGTTCTTTGTTCGTTTCTTTCATTTCAGAATTCCAGTTTCGCTAAAGACACTTAGATAGAAAACATGAAGCGTTTCGGTTACGTTTCCCCAAGTGTAAATCCATCGGTCTCCCTCTAATCCAAATTTAACGAATGGATAGATGATGTAACTGACCAATTTGTGCATTCAAGTGATGAGGGTATCAATCCAGTATGTTCCTGAACAGTGCTTGAAAAGGTGGTGAATGCACACACACCACACGAACTCCACACAAACACACACACACACACACACACACACACACACACACACATATATATATATATATTATATATATATATATATATATATATATATATATAATATATATATATATATATATATATATATATATATATGTATATAATTATATGTCTCATAAATAAATTTGTGTCTAATGTAATTGCTATTACACTCAAGGTAAAAAAAAAATTCTAGAATGGAAATCGAGGCTACGTATGTGCTGCAGCAAGATATTCGTTCACTAGGGAAATATCAACGTATGATACCAAGGTCCATGTCGTTTTTTCCTCTCTTTGTAACGTAAAATAAAATGAGTACTACGCATTCTAAAACATCAATTTTCTATACTTTAATACTTTTTTTATGCTAGTTTGGTTAAATGCTTAGATTTCAGAATATATTGAATTAATATGCATATTCATTAAGCGAATAATGGATTCTGTTTATGCACTTTAGTATTCTCTGGTAAAATAGAAAACAAAAATATCTACTGAGTCCCCATGAAAAAATTCAGTGTATTCCGTAAGGAAATCTCTATTGTTGTAGTTGTTTTAGCTCACCGTCCAATCTGGTCCTGATTTGATACTTTTTGATAAAAAAAAAAGAAAAAAAAAGTCAGGCAGAATTATGCATCACTGGGAGTTGGGTTCGGAAGAGTACGAGTACAGTTATTATTGTTACTTGTTCTGTAATGGAGAGACATGATTCTTGTAATTCCACCGAAAGTGACATATCTTATAAGAACGTCAAGACATACAAATTAGTTCATTTACCTAAAAAAAAAGAAGGGTTAGGGGTTAGAAATAGAAGTAAAAATCAACTTTATCCACTTCCATAAAGTAGGTTAGAATACACAGTGCTTCTAATGCGAGTTAGCTCCGGTATTGACTGGTTTATAATTAGGTCTTTCACTGAATATTCAGGGCAAAAACGTAGCTTTATACAATTTAATTTTTTCGATGAGCTGTTAAGGAGGTGAATTTTATACTTAAAATGAGTATGAACAGGGCTACGGTGGATAACTGTACCCTTAAAATAAGTATGAACACCTATCCTCCCAACACTAGTGTTTCTAAGATATCAAGGACTTTTTGTTTTTTTAGTACTTTCGTTGCATCTCTAGATAAACCAACATCTTGGGCCATCCTTTAAAATCCTATAAAGACTTAGATCAACTTCTAACTTCCGTAACCTCTTCGTCATTAGCCCATCTCTATAATATACTGGTCATTTATTGTCTAAATCTTAAAAAGATAGGTTTCAATTAAAATATTATTGGACGGTTTGAAATGAAGACAAAATGCATACTAATGCTCTATTCTATTGTTAATGATTTGCTTGTACATTCAAGGTCATTGAAAAATTCTATTGATTTCAACCTGGAGGTGATTTATTCTCATTTAAGACGAAATGTAAAGGAGATAATTTCGGGAAACGAAATTTTCTTTGCCTTGTTACTTGTGACCATCAAACAAAACCTCCTTAATAGTATTCTCATAATAAGAACTTTTGCTTTATGACCCAACTTTTTATTTTTCTATACAAAATGGTGCTTTACCAGGTTTTCTCCAGTCCTTTCGTGAATAATTATTATTTTTTTTCTCAGAAATGAAGACATGACATAATTTTGAAAGAAATCTATTTTGTAACCTTTTCCACGTTCCTTTTGTATCGACTAACCCTGATGCAATGACGGTATGCTTGTCTGAGTGTACGCATGTCAGTAGGAAAATAGGAAATGAATTTGCATGTAACCATTCAATTACAATGTTTTCCTGTGAGGAGGCAAGGGGTCCTTCAATGTAATTCTCCCCTCCTGCACATTGGTTCTCCCTGATATATTAAATCACAATATTCTTGGCAATGAACAATAATTTACCTCTCAATGATAACTCAGGTAGGAAAGAAATGAGATACGAAGGTGGTATTGCTGCTGCTTGTTTATGTTATCACTGATTTGGTCACTAATTACAGATGCGTAAATGGAAATAGACAAATATATCAATGCTGCTTCCTTTGCTACAAATTCCTATATAATTTTTTTTAGTAATTGTAAAGAGGTATTCTAAGTTATACATGTATAATACGCACGACTTAGTGGCACGGAAAGTTCATAAACTAATGAAGGTGAATATTTAACTGTTTTATCTTCCTACCCTGTATCCTATAACATAAGTTATTTAATAGAACTAAAAGGTTTCTTGCATAAAGTTCTTATTATTCGCTTTTTTTCTCTATTATTCATTGTTAATTCTTTATTTCATACTTTTTTCTCTTTTAAATAATTCACGAGTTGTTTTATTCCTAACTTTTCAATTTCTCAGTTTTATACAATCAGCTGGTTCTCTTTCACACGGATGTTTTTATAGAGGTTCTTAATTGTCTTTAAGTTTCTTATTTTGAACCCTCCACAAATCACTTATACTCCATTTTTTGTGTAGTGCTACGATGTATAACTTATTGTGTTATTTTTTTCGCGTAAGATATCAATGAGGTGATGACTAGAAACACCAGTATTGGGAGCATAGGTGTTAAAGGTACCGCATTATGTAAATCGTAGGTGTGAAATAGGTGGTGGGGTTAATAATTCTATATCTATGAGACAAAATGTTGACTGCGTTAATGTTCATATCTAGAAATGCTGATTTTTTAAA
Organism: Macrobrachium nipponense; assembly: GCF_015104395.2. Taxonomy (NCBI): domain Eukaryota; kingdom Metazoa; phylum Arthropoda; class Malacostraca; order Decapoda; family Palaemonidae; genus Macrobrachium; species Macrobrachium nipponense. The sequence goes on from NC_061093.1 coordinate 36,421,216, forward strand.
AGAAACTTCGTGTTATTATTATTGTTATTGTTATCATTATTATTATGTCTATCACATGCTAACCAGACTGGCGGTTTACTGCGGGTTATTATTATTATTATTATTATTATTATTATTATTATTATTATTATTATTATTATTATTATTATTATTATTATTATTATTACTATTATTATTATTATTATTATTATTATTATTATTATTATTATTATTATTATTATTATTATTATTATCATTATTATATTTCTAAAGATTACTCATACAAACTTGTCAGAAAGATAATTTTAATTTATAACCAAGTAAAGACATTTTCAAAAACAGACCAGGATTCTGGGTAACAAGATTCACATGGCAGAAAATTAATTAGATGGATATTAGAGGTTCCATGGATGCTCGAATAACGAGTGAGAGATTACCATACATAATGGCCCTTAATGCAACGGGTCGAAATGATTTGGCGCAGTTCAGATTTATCTCTTAATCAGGTTCCCGGGACATTTGGAATACAAAACGTAAGCAACCTTTTAAAAACAATTTGTATCTGTATTAACCTTAACACAACAAACTGGACTTACCTATTGTTTATCGACAGGTGATATATCTGATTTGACTAATGAAGTTTATTCCAATCATTTTAATGTGAAAAAAAACTTGCGAAGTAATAATTTCGAATGACAATGTATATCTGAAATATTAGAAAGATTTTCAATATTATTCATTAAAAATACAGTTTTCTTTAATTATTTCTACACATTCATATCCGGAAAGATATTTTGAAATTCATATTATTATGAAATTTAAAATCAAAAGGTACGAAAAATTCAACACTGATAATTGGCACGACCAAAAAGGAAGCAAACTTTCAGGAATTTCATATGAAAATACTTATACCTCCTTTCCAAACCACATTAATCACTTTTCATATTATCTTAAAGAGGAATTACCAAACATATTTCACAGTCAAGAAACTAAAGAGGGTTCTCAGCATCAAATTAACGAAATCCTTTGATAAAAGGTAAGTTAAAATCAAATACACATTTTTTTCCCACATATATTCTCAACATCTTCCATTCCTCATTAATCAAAGAATTTTCTTTTTCATTTCGAGTTCTTTATGAGTTACATTTCTTTCGCCATTATTGTTTCAAGTATTCATTATCTTCCTCATCTCTCATAATAATTGTTACTCGACTCCCCTTCCCTGTCTTTATAGCAGGGCTGTATTTGTTTATTATCATGGAAAACATTCAAAACTCTTTTTTATTGCTTCTTTTCATGAATGGTTGCTCATGGTGAGCATCGTCAGTCATTTTGATTTAGAAATATGACTCTCAATTGCTCATTTTCATAACTTTCCAAGGTAAATGCGCACTTTGGCTACTTGGCTGTGTATTAAAAACGTTGTGATTAATCAATAAGCAAATGCATTCATTCTAAGATATAGCAGATTTTTTAATGTAATTTACTCGTGAAAGAAAGTTATAACAGTCTTCATAATTAGCTACTAAGGTAGTAGATGGAATCATATGAATTATAACAAAATAAAAAGAAGACGTATCAAATCAGTGTGATAAATTCCAATGACTTTTGAAAACAGACCTCGATATCTTTATGATTTAAAACAGTTTCAACTCTACCGAAGAGGCCACAGCGTCCATTATCCCATTATTTTCGTCGCGTCTGAATACTGAAGCTATTCAGTTTACTGCTTTTCCAGACAAATGAGATTAAATAATGAAGTCCTAAGGATCATCACTTCCAGTCTATCACAAAATGAAATAAAATCGCACCGTAAAATAAAACCTATTACAGAAGAAAATTTGACTCCTAGAAAGCGAAATCATTTCGGAAATGGATATCCCCGCTATGCGGAAGATCAGCAAGTTTTACCGGAATTCTGCATTCAATTCCGTGTTTCGCTCGGCTGATCTCGCTGGAGAATGGATTCCCATTCCCGAACTGGCAATCTGTATGCGAGGAAATCGATGAGTTTACTGAGGACGTCCTTAGCCCGACACGTCAATTAAATCCTCTCCAGGAAGCGGAGGCGATGCTCTGAAGGCGGTCTTGCCGTCGAAAATTGGGTAAAGGATACGGAAAGTCGCGCTTTAGGTATATTTATATTTTCACAGTAACAAGAGAGTAAATTGACAAAGCATGGCATCATTATTCGTTAACGCTCTGCACTTTTGTATTTTTATTTGCATCCATGTTTCGGTATGAAAGTAACTACTATACAATAATATTTAATTGAAAATATATGATAACGTTTTTTAATTATTAGAAAACTATGGTAATCTCTCTCAGACCATTTCCCATCTACTTATCTATCTATATATCTATCTATCTATCTATCTATTATCTATATATCTCGTAGATAATATTATGGATATGCGTTTTTGGTCACCAAATATGTTCCGTATAAACTATCAGCAATTTCCGTAAAAATAATCATGAATGAATACTGATAGGTATAGCACGCCTTTCATTGATTTATAGTACTGTTCATGAATTGCTCTGAGCAATTTAAAATACAATGTATACAGAAATAAACTCATTAAGTAAGTCCAACGTTCCCAGTGGTTTACAATGGTTATGAAAGTAAGGTCTGGTTAGGCTAGTCCACGGTATTTTAGGATTAGGATTTCTCACACCTACCTCTGCCCCCTCATATGTACCCGCTCCTCATATAGCTATTCAGTTTTCAAAATAAATGAAATCAGTATCCTAACATGAAAACGTTTGTACTCTCGCTGATCAAGCGAAAATATCGTTAAGTAAAAATCTTTCTCGAGAATACAAAAAAAATTTGCTGTATCTTTTTGTTCTTTTTTGTTTTGCTATCAAATATCTAGCATGAACTGCAATAATAATAGATAATCCGAAAGGCAGTTTTAGTATAGTTTTTACTGGATTTCGTTATAAAATTTATTTCTATAATCTGCTTTTAGTGTATAATTAAATACGTCAAACTATATAAATATTTGTTAATTGGATTCATTATTTGTATTGCTTTGGTTTGTTCAGTGTGTTGCCATAATTTCAGCAATTCTTTTGAAATGGCACTAAAATCTTTTCCTGGCCAGTTGAAATAAAACATCGCTAAGCGAAAACGCAGGCAGTAAGCAATCGCGTCTATATCAAAAAAAGGTAATGATTTGATTAGGAATGAATCCTGATTGGCTTTGATGAATACTTCCCAGTGTTAAAAAAAATAGATAAAAGAATACTGCTCATTACAGCAAGTAATGTGCTGGAAAATTAATATCTGACTTTTGCCGCAAAAGTGATCTGGATAAGATTAAAAATGGTAATTAAATCTGTCAAGAAGTTGAAAAAAAAAGTAATGACACATATCAAAATGCAAAACCTAATTAATTTTTCGTATCTTCTTTAGACAACCAATTAGAAAATAGTTCACTTTAGTTAAATAATATCGTCGTTAAACATTAACAGCAATGAAGTACGCATCACTCATATACTATAAGTTGAATCTATTTTTTTTTCCATCTTGACAATGAAGTCTAGAATACTTTCAACAAGAATTTGTAATTATTTTTCATTTCTATAACTTCGGTATCCTGGTTATCATTATTACTGGCTTACAAATTGGTAGATGTAAAAGTCAAGAGACTATTGATTATGAATGTTGTGTAAATCAGTATTTTGCATAACAAGAGTCTCGTTATCATATAACCTTGATAACAGAGAAATGAGAGATGTACATTTATCGTTACGACCGAGAAGAAAATTGTAATATCAGCAGTTTGGGTGAAATGTAGGTTTAGAAATGCTTTATTTACATTTGGTCTCTCTCTCTCTCTCTCTCTCGTCTCAATCTCTCTCTCTCTCATCTCTCTCTCTCTCTCTCTCTTTTAGATGTCGTGACGTCAGTTTTAATAACGGTAAATCTTAGAAAAGCTTGTCTTATAGAAATTAATTCATATCGTATATCGGTGTACCTCACAGAATATAATTTGCACAATTACTTGATTCTGTGATCATGCCATTTCAGAAATAATATTTGAATTATTTATGTATTTCTTTTGTGTGTGTTACAATATTTGCTGAACTCGCGTACGCCAAAGGATACCATAAAGATGTTGCTGAGGATAAACATAAATAATCGCTTACGGACCCGAATTTCAGTAGCGCTTTGATGCAATGCATTCTCTTCCGAAGGCATATCTCATAAGCACTACGAGCCGTATAACGGTAAAAGTCTGCTCGTAAAGAGGCGAACTTCGACCAGTGTTGTGGCAAGAAAATAAATGTGGAAAGTTTCACCGATGGAAGAATCATCTGCGACACCGAACTGAAATTCAGTCCTTGAAAAGCTCCGATAGCGCAAAGAATTACGGTTCACTCGCACGTTTTGTGTAAACTGGGAACTTTGTGCGCCGTGTTTTCTTTCCTTCAGTTCATAGAAGTGAATCTAAATTTAAGACGTTTTGAATCTGCAATTTGCTGCTATCTACAATAATATAACTCCTGAATGTGGATGCTGTAGTGTTTTTAGAGTTTAATTGCGTTCTTAATGTTTGTGTGACTAGATGACTAACTATTCAGTGAAGACTTCAAGACTGACGGATACTACTTCATTACAAACGTATAGGCTATTCATCCGTTGGTAAACGTAGAATAAATCGAATATGAAGAATTTTTTTTTTATAAAAATCATCAAACAGAATTTCGTGCTAAAATAGCAAAATATGATGTAAAAACCGGCGCAAAGAAAAATCGCAGACAAATTTTGAAGTTGATTGTACCGTCTTCAGTGAGTCGTCTACTAATCAGCTTTCTTTGTAATATCCACGGTTTCTCAGGTGTAAAAAATAACTAGCTTTCGGGAAACTGTTCGACTGATCAGGAAAATCGAGCAGTTTCGCGAAGGTTCCTGTACGGATTTATCTTTCAATATCTGTACAGAATACAGAGCTGTGGATTTGTTTCTTCATTTCAAGAATCATGGTATTATGAGTTTTTTTTTTATAATAATATTTTCATGGAGATTCTGTATACAGAGCATATCTCTATTACTATGGTTCAGACTCTGTTGCAATTCTTCTGGAGAGTTTGCCGGTACCTTCATCGTTAGTGGTATAAAGTTACTCGTCTCTCAATTCCAACGAAGCTTTTGTCCGACATTTCCCGCAAAAGACTGACTACTCCAATCCGCCGCGTTCGTTTAGCTTAACAAAAACTTAGAATTTTGTTGTAGGGCGTACATCTTTCAAAACATACCCAAACAACAGACTTTCCATCCATGGACTAGATTGCACATGGTAATTCTACTCTTTTCCGCTTCCCGGAAACTTGGCTTGATGATACGTTTTTCTTTTATAACCCGTTTCCATCTAAAAATCAATTTTGTATAAAAATTCCTCTTTTCCTCTTATTGTTGATTACTCTCTCTAAAGCGGTTTTTTTACAAGGAATTTTACTCTTCCTGTAGAGTCTCATCTGTCTTTCCCAACAGTAACTTTCACCTTGAAGGTTTGTTTACATCGGGTTTTGAGGATGTTTCTATCTGCTTGATTACCAATGGTAATATTTTGACTATGGTCACTAACACATGCAGGGATTGAATGTGTGTCTTTATTATGTTTTTGTCAAATATGAAGGATTGAATTTAAGTAAGATGGATCATGCTCTCAGAGCCTAGGCCTCCTCTTCTGATAATTGTATTACCCTCTTCTGTATAATGACCCCTTTTGTGTATGGCCTGTTAACACGTATACCTTAGATTAATGGATACATTGCAGATAGAGTTTGGAATGATGTCTTTCCCACTGTTCTTTTCTTTCTCTCCCTTTCATGAAAAACATGGAATGCTTACTTGCTCGTTATGTATGGAATTATGCCAACACAAGAGGGAAATAGATACAGTGACGTACTTCAAAATCCAGTGGTTGTTTCATATTTCATGTGTTGCTCTCTGTTATTCAAATAGAATTCCAAATTTACCAAGTTTCATAGTCGGTTATATTGTTACAAAAGCGATAGCGAGAATCACCATATGAACTTTCAATCTTCACATGAATTTGAGAGATGTAGACAATATATTCATCTCAATATTTATTTTACAAAATTCATAAGTCCTTTAATTACAAATAATCATATAATTACATATCAAAATTCCTTTAGAATAATATTAGACTGATTTTAAGTGATGTTATAGTACGTGCTACCATCGCAGTAGGACCTAACACATGTTGCCACTGATAACAAAAGTATGACTCGTATGCCTCTGATGAGACATTTCTTTGACCAAAGGACCCACAACCCTCCATAACCACACGACTTCACAATTGCAAACCCATCACAATAGCAGAGACTCACCACCAGCACTTTAGGGAGACACGCGTCAAGAAGCCTCTGTTAAATTATTTAAATAGAGACAGAGAAATCATCATCCGCTTCCGAGACAACTTGGGCCACCGAAATTCCCAGAATGGTGAGCATCGCCCCGTTAAAGCCTACATTACATATCCAGTTACCCCCAGAGTATGTTCTGCCGAAACAGCAGAACAGCATGAGCAATTAGCGATACCGAGGGGACTGATATCCACACAAGGATCTAGACACTAGATCCACACCCTACAAACAGCAATGATAATGGCCCTTCGCCAGCAGTAACGGAACTCGCAAGAGAGCCGGAATGGAATTTCATGTGCGGAGCGCAGGGACTTTCACCGAGATCAAAGGGGCCAATTAGCATCCGCCCACTTAGCAACATCTGATATGACCATTCAGGTGTTAATAACTATAGTTTTCATTCCTATTTTCATTTGCTCATCGTGTTCATCGATTGTATACCTAAGTATTTACAGTGTAAAAGACATTTTCCAAGCATTAACATGTTTTCCTTTCCCCCCTTCCTTTTTTATTACACTGTTTTAAAAAAAATGTGTAAATGGAGAGTTAAGAAGTGAAGTTAACTGATCTTCACTTTTTTAAAGCTTCCTCATCAGTCATTTTATCACCCCCCCCCCTCAAAAATCTGCTATCGCACAGGTTTGGGACGTTAAATGCCATTTTCAAGAACTGCAGAGCTGCATTTGCAACGTTTCCTGATATGATTTTTTCAGTAAGGTTTCGTGCTTGGACGGCCCTAGAATGTCTATGTCTTTTATATGTAACATAAATTCAGAAGGCCGGTGTTTCAAGAAATGGATTGAGGCGATATACATTGAATCAAGTCGTACTATAAACTTCGCCTAAATGTCAAGAACGTGTTTTATAAATAAAAACGTTTCATGGTTTAGCTTTAAATCAACCAGTTGAGAGAGAGAGAGAGAGAGAGAGAGAGAGAGAGAGAGAGAGAGAGAGAGAGAGAGAGAGAGCAAAATTACGGCGAGGAAATGAACACATAAAAACAAGATTTATGGACCGCGTTCCATAACGCCGTGGGATGGAAAACGTTGCGGGAAATGATTTATGAATTCCTCTTTTTCCTCGGACGCCGCAGAAGATAATTTTGTCCGCATTTAGAGGAGATTGTTTCCGTTCGCTAAATAGTAGTTTTTTCAGTGAAAATATGAAATTTTGTGAGATTCTTGACAATGGGACTGTTGTGATTGATGAGGCTGAGATTCTTTGTAGGTGTATTTTGTATATTTTTGACAAATCAGCCCATTTTTTAAAATCATTTTATCATCAAGCGTCCCTTAAACATGCCGCGTGCCATTTAAAAGTAGAATAAACGCGGTCACTTTCCAGTATCAGAAAAATGTTCCTTTGCAATAATTTGGGAAGGTGACTGCGTAGATTTCGATGCTAAAAAATATTTTTTGACCAGGTTGAAGTGTTCATCAAGAATTTATACCTCAGGATATTGTAAAAAGATCAAAGGAATGCAACATTGTCACTTAAGATAACATTTATACATTTCTATGATATCCATCGGCATATAAAAACTGGTTGATGATATTGCCCCATATTACGTAAGCGATTATAATTGGTCCTGATTTGTTTGAGCTTATGTAAACATATTCCCGCTTTGCATTTTGCCCTGATAAGATTGATTTTTATAAAATGTCAAACGGGTAAACCCGAATCAATAACATTGTCTCCTGATGACTTGCTTTATGTCCCTGACTGCTGTATCCCAAAATGCATTTTCCCACAAAATACGAGGATCGTGAATTTATGTCAATGGCATAAGACCAACACGTTTCCATTAAAAAAAATTATGATTCTGGAAATGTAATAGTTACTCTTTTCTTTCTGTGGATTGTGGTTACCTCATGTAGATGGCGCTACTATTTTAACCTTTTAAACGAATATCAGTAACTACTAAAAATCAGAATATGAGTAGTAGGTATCATAAAGTTCATTAAGATATGAAATACGAATTATTTTTGTTCTTGAATGAGGAAACTAATTACTCTCTTTATTCCTGGAAAATTCCAGAGCATAAATATGGAAGCATAATTCCTCCGCAAACCGTAGTTTTCCAGTTGTTATGATGACATCGGTTCTAGGAGAGTTAACTAATTTGGTTTATATTTAATGGATTAAATGATAAAAGGTTCTATGATTGCAGTCATAACTTTCAACTAAAAAAGAAATGTTCTATAATCAATGAAAGTTACCAATGGATTGTTTGTTCCAGTTAAAATTGACAGCCAGTCTAAATCAACTAACTCATTGACAATTAATTTTCTATAAAAAGACCAAAAGAATTCGTAGACTCTTGGCGGCGCGCCGAAATATGATTAGATCTCCACAATTCAATTCTTCATAATTTGTTTTTTATTTTTAATATTTCCTACGAATTGAAGGGTCATTTGGTACCAGCATACAGTTAGCTTCGTTGCAATCATAGAACTTGCGAATTCACGTGAAAGTTCTATTGTTGTGCACAAGCCCTTTCCTGTGTCAACTTCATGTCGCAAACTTGCATCCTTGAATGAGTTTATTCTTCCGTGTCAACAGAATCTCTACGACAATAGTAAGAATTACAGTCTCAGAAGGCAAATTGGGGACGTCAAGCATCGCCTTTAAAGGCAAACTCATCTAATTGTGTGCACTTTTCTCCATGAAGAGAGATGCAGCAAATGCAAAGGAGCAGAGCTATAAGAAAAGCTTTTGCAAGCATGATAAAATAAAGAAAATAGATTCCCTGAGCACTCTCTCTCTCTCCTCTCCGATCTCTCTCTCCGCTCTCTCTCTCTCTCTCTCTCTCTCCGAGAGTAAGCGTTTGCCTCACAAACTGAGAAACCTATGTTCGATTTTTGAGACAGACTAGGAAAACAGGTAAATGCTAGATAATTGCTTAAAGCGCAAACAGACATCACATGAATTAAGCGGAAAAGTGGTGTTGATGAGGCTTTTTTTTTTTTTTTTTTTTTTTTTTTTGGCTAGTGAAGTAAACAGTTAGAGGCTTTGCTACAGATACATTTTATTCAACTCCATTACGGCAGTTGACGTTTTTCAAGAAGAAAATATCTTACAAAATGATTATCTATTCCTACCCATAATCCTGAGGTCAAATAGATATAGTTTTAATCAAGCAATCCCCTTGGAATGGAAGACTCGATTGGGCGATTATTGTTATCATAAGTTACGAAGCCAGTGCCGACGTCTGAAGAATAAACTCGATCGTAAACTTAAACAGCTCATCAAGAACAGCGGTTAGACTAAAGATGCAAATCCCCAGTTTGTATGTAATTTATCGGATAAAGTGTTAGATGATGTAACAAGAACGGCTCTCGGTTATGGTATCAACTTCAGTGTTTGTGACGAGAAAGTGGACTGGGTAGGAATAGCTAAATCATTTTGTAATTTAGAAAAATTTGGATCGTTGTCTATTGAAGATTTCAACATCTGTAAGGGTATTGTTTATGGGGCATGTTCTTTTAAGTGCTATTCTAATGTACCTGATAGGTTTTTTAAAGGCGTTTCAGCAACCTTAAAAAGATAAACGTTACACATTACGAAAGCTGATAATCAAATGCTCTTGTGTTAATAAATAAAGATGATTATGTAAATAAAATGTTAGTTTTGTTAAGTGACCAAGAACTTATACAGTACTGAACATATCCATTAGAGATGGTTAATAGTAGTTTCAATAAAAAACTTAAAACATTGTTAAGGGGAAAAGATGATTTAATTAAGAAATTTTGTATTGTATGTGCATCCTTGCCCTATCTTTTATGGACTTATTAAAACTCACAAACAAAATAACCCTGTACGACCTATTATTAGTTCTGTAGGGTCATCAACTTATAATTTGTCGAAGTGGCTTGTCAGTGAATTGTCACCTCTTATAGGAAAAATTTCAGGATTTTCAGTAAAAAATAATGTGGATTTTGTAAGCCGTCTCAGAAGCTGTAACATTAATTACGAATTTAAAATGATTAGCTTTGATGTAGTTTCCCTTTTTACTAAAGTTCCAGTTGACGACCTGATAACATTTTAGCTGATGAGTTGGATAAATACGAATTTTCTCTGCAAACTGACACCATTTTAGAGTTGCTGAAACTGTGTATTAAGGAATATAATTTACTTTCAATGGTAGATTCTATGAGCAGAGGTTTGGTATGGCTATGGGGAACCCTTTATCGCCCCTTTTAAGTAACATTTACATGGAGTTTTTTTGAAAAGAAACTTCTATCAAATATTTTACCTGCGAATGTTCTTTGGTTTAGGTATGTCGATGACATATTTTGTGTATGGCCTTTGTGTGAGGATGTGAACCGATTTTTAAATAGATTAAATCGCTGGTTCCCTCTATAAAGCTCACACTTGAGGAGGAAATAGATTCAGTTTTTGCCATTTTTAGATGTAAGTGTGCATAGACAGGGTAACAGATTTAAATTTTCGGTTTTGAGGAAACCTACAAATGTATGTTCTTACATTCACTTTTACTCCAATCACCATTTGAAAGTTAAATCTCTGTATTCTCTTCCATGTTTGTAAGAGCTTTAAGAATTTGTTTGTCCTGAATTTTTAGAAGACGAGATTACCCAGATTTATGATATTGCTTTTAAATTGAAGTATCCGGCATTTTTAGTTGATGTTGCTTTAAGAAAGGCTAAGAAAACATTTTATGCAGTGGACCATGTACAGGCTTTCGACCCTAGTAATTTGCTTGTTACCTACCTTTTGACAACAGGTTTCTTTCTTTTGCCAAAAATGTTTAAAGTTTTTAATGTTAACGTTGTTTTTAGTAACACTAAGTCTGTAAGAACAATTTTAATAAGGAACTCTCCAAATTTACAAACGGGTTGCATTTACGAAATTCCATGCAGAGATTGTGATAAAAAAATATATTGGTCAAAGTGGCAAACTACTGGCATCAAGATTAAATCAACATGAATATTGTGTACGTGTAGGAAGTACAATCGACTACTCTTTTTATTTTTACATATGAATAATTTTAAACACGCAATTAATTGGAAACAATTCAAAGGAAATTTTATTTTGTAGAGACATTATTTAAAGAAATATTATAGAATCTAGTATAATAAAAATATAAGTCATGTAGTGTTTTTAATATTAGCAACGACAATATAAACTAGATAACTGGCTTACGAATGTATTGTTGCAACTTCGTAACTATGTAATTGACTGCTTAGTAGTTCCATTTCCATTTGTTGTTGTCTTTAAGTGTAATTCTAGGCTGTGGACCATTTGCTTCTTGACTAGGCTGTTTGATTGTTCTGTATTTTACTTTTTTGTTTTTATGTTTACCTTTGATATTTCGAAGCTATTTTTTCATTCTTTTATATATTGTACCCTGATGAGAGGTGTGTCAAGAATACACGAAAGCGCTAGGTACTGCTGTTCATTTTTCCCTGCTGGCTCTTGATATACAATCTTCACGTGTTACTTTGTGATCGTATAACATATATATATATATATTATATATATATATATATATATATATATATATATATATATATATATATATATATAGTCTGTGATTATGTGGGCAGGTGTGTATATGCAAGCCATAAATGCAAGCCATTATAATAATGTTATAAATATTACCGATTGAACTGATACATAATGGCAAAGGTTTGATTAACGCGAAGTGAACATCATTCTCTGACCTGATTAATTAGATCGCAATAATAAAATCCAATATACACCCAAAGGACCAGCTTGTGAATGTTTAATGAGATTGGTACACTAATTATGTGTTTCGGCCAGCTGCCGGGACAATTAATCATTCCATAGGGATAATTACTTGCAGTTAATTAAGTGTTAACGATGCTACCCCAAAAATCATCAGCAATCAGAAATTACTAGAGCGTTATCAAACATTATTCGAAGATTCAGGGCGAGACACACGCGACATTTCTCAGAGAAGGCCCAACTTAGGTGCAGTTTTTACGTTAGGTGACTTGAGCCCGATTTTTATTGCCTAATATTTCGGAATTTTAAAAACTGAAATTATTCGTCCTTTTTACCATTCATTTCTTCGCGGTAGGTTTTGCCAGTAGATGATAATAAAGCGTTCAGACTCTTGCAGTTTCGAAGACATTCGATATTGCAAATCCTGAGGTAAAGTGAATATTTTATTTCAAGCTTTTCCGACATATCAGTCATCAACCTTTGTAACGATGAGAGATTTGAAATACTTCATCTCGTTCTCAGACCTTAAAGATAATGGATTATTCTTCCCAGAGACACGACTTTACCTTTACACTCTAAGCTCATTTTTAGCTAATTCGGCTACATAACAATTATAAAACATCGAAAAATTTATCGATTTTCAGTTACTATAGAGCACTATAATCTGTTTTTCCATGTGTCCACCCGCCTGTGGTGTTTGCATATGGTAACAACTGCGTCCTGGGCTTTAGATAGTTACGCTTTATGTAAGTTTTAGGTAAATAAAAGGATATCTGGGTGTACATTTGAAACTGAAAAGTTTTAATAATTTACTGTATGCGAATTACACCGTTAATATTCGAAATAGGATATTATTATAATTGTTAAATGTAAGCTGAATGTAACTATCTAAAGCCGAGGGACGCAGTGTTACCATACGGAAACACCACAGGCGGGTGGACAGATAAAAAACGAGTATACATATTATACATAGGTTGTCAGTACGAGTGCTTCAGCTCAGAGTTTACCAGGTCTTCCTCGTCGACGAAAATAGTTTTTTTGGTATTTCAGGCCGATCACCCATTCCAGAAAGCTTTCCAAGTTTTGTCTTGTCTCGGTGAGAACAACAAGGTCATTTGCCTCTTGAGATGACTCAGGTTTCGAGGCAATAGTGTCTCGTTGTTGACAGCGCGTCCTCCTAATCCCCCATCCAGTATGGCGGCTTAGAATTTCAGTCACGTGGTATGTCTGTGTGACCCAACAATCGCTTCAAGTATGATGAAGGTTTGTTTTTCCTTGTTTGTCAAGTGATAATTAGACCTTCTAGAGAAAATATACGTAAATATAGAATATTTATAAAGACTTATTATTTTCTTTACATTAAGACTACGTCCCATAAGCTTCGTAATAGGAATATTGAGGAAAACAACTGGATTTCTTTTGATACCTACAGTGTGACAAGATGTATAAATAGATAATCTAAAAACATTTTAAACTTACAGTACTCGATAACCTTGAAGAACATGTGAGGATATTTGAGTATAAAAAAAAAAAAAGATACTTTCTTCTTACAAGTAAATCCTGAAAGAACCTAAAAAAAATGTCATCATCGAAACTGAAATCCGTACACTCGAGTTAATTAGACGACCAGGTGCAAGATTTTGACAGAAATTAGATTAAGGGGATGATGATCCCGGGGGGCTAAAAAAAAAACTTTCACTTCTCATAAAGAGTCATTGAGAGTCAAGAATAGTAAAGAAATTTTATCTCAACTTTATCCGCTTCCTTTTTTATGGACCTTTTTACCGATGATCAGGAATCGTGAAAAATTCAATTAAGTTACTTTGAAATGGAATAGTTTACAGATGGCTCCTCGTGTTTACAATATCTATAATTAGTCCCTGGAATTTGAAAATTTTAAACGACTTTTGAGAATTCTTGAAAAATGGAACCTTGAAATCTTTGTGCCTCTTTCTCATGGGGATATATATATATATATAATATATATATATATATATATATATATATATATATATATATATATATATATATATATATATATATATATATAGGTACGTGGATACAGAAGGACATGGCACATTACATGTTCTTTATTGCTAGCGACGTTTCGAGACAAAGTCCTATCTTCGTGTTAAAGGCAAGAAATAAATATTACATCAATACCAAACACAATAGGATGTTAACGTAAAATTATTATAAATTAAAGTATTTCTAAGTAAAATTACGAATTAGAAAATCTCAAAGAATGAGTATTACATCAATACATAACATAATTCAAGAAAAGGAAATGTAAAATCATGAAAATTAAAAATATTTCTAAGTAAAATTACGAATAAAAAACATTGAAAAAAAATATATAATATATATATATATATATATATATATATATATATATATGATATATATATATATATATATATATATATATATATATATATATTATATATATATCATATACTAAAAATTATTAAAAATTAGGAAAATACCTTGCTCAAGCAGAGTCCCACCCGCCGTTCCTTGTCAGGACGGTGGCAAAAAGTCAGAAGAGGCAAAGAACAAAGTGACGTGTCTTTATGCTATATACAAAGGTCTGAGGTAGTATGGTTGTTAAGTGAAGGTGCCAGTTTCTTAATTGCCAAACTTTCAAGAACGAGGAGGTGGTGTTCATATGGTGACGTCATAATGACCTTCAAGTTGTTATAATCTATCTCTGCCTTACAGATTCTGGCGTGATTCCTATATTTGATTGTTCAGGGTGGATATTTGCTGCCCGTTTCGGTAAACTTACTTTACCTCTATGAGCATCACATCTCACTTTGAGCAACCGGCGCATACTTCCTACGTAGGTCTGCTGATTACATCGGCAGCAAATAAATAAATACACTACACCGGATTGCTTCAAGGAGGGCAATTCCTCTTTGTGTTTTAGGAAACTACCAATATTTCTAGGATTTATGCAAGTGAATCTGGTATCAACTGCTGGATAATGGCGGTTTAAAATTTTCTTAAGGGAGGGCAAAAACTTCCTATCATGTATATAAGGTATTTTAATATAGTATGTAAATTTCTGTGCTAAATGGACTGGACTAGGTGGATGAAAAAAGTTATTGATGGTATTTTTGACGCATTTAAAAAATAACCCCGATGGGTAACAGTTGCTGTTGAAAAATCCCTCAAGAAATATTATCTCGTCATGGAATAATTTCCAACTTGATGTTAGGTTTATAGCCCTGTGGAGGAGTGCTGATAAAGAATTTAATTTAAACAATAAAAACAAAAACTGTAGAAATTCAAGGCAAGACCGGTAAAAGTAGGTTTCCTGTAGATTTCTATGTTAAAACAGTTATCTTTACGAACTACCATTGTATCTAAAAATGCTAATTGTCCATTTTCTTCTAATTCACAAGTAAATTTAATATTTTTTTTTGATTTTGTGTTTGGAGT
Source organism: Macrobrachium nipponense (assembly GCF_015104395.2). Classification (NCBI taxonomy): domain Eukaryota; kingdom Metazoa; phylum Arthropoda; class Malacostraca; order Decapoda; family Palaemonidae; genus Macrobrachium; species Macrobrachium nipponense. Next base: position 36,436,747 of record NC_061093.1, read on the forward strand.
TAGCATATTGTAAAAATGAGTCGCCCCCTTTTTTTTTGTTTTTTTTTTTTTTTTTTTTTTTTCAATAGAACTATCAAGAAAGGTATAAGTTGACAGCGACTCTGCTGTTCGTATGACTGTTTAGATTTTTGTTTACTTACAATCTATAATACCCCACCTCCACCAAGATAGCAGATTGGTACATTTGTAACACGTAGCTACTGATGAATTTTTGTGACGTACACCACCATCAAATTTTTCATATTCCCAAATATCAATTTACTAATGTCGTTTAATATCCTGTTTACTCAGCCTCGGGAATAATATACATGATGATTTATGCAACTTTGCTATATTCGAGCCGATCAGCTTTTCCAGTATTGGCATAAAAGAAAATGAAACATTAATGCCGATGTTGCGTTTATAATCACCGAAAGTCTTGGATTCATCACATGAAACGTAAACTATCCAAAAGATTTAGATAAATAAAAAATTTCAGAAGCACTGCAATATACTAAAGTATAGCTTGAAACTGAAGGGCAAATTTTGCATAAGGTTTAGTTACCCTACGACAATGAACTACTTCTTCAGTAATATGAGATAAAATCGACCTTACGATACAATTATTAAATAGTAATCATATTAGTTCTTATTACAACAATACGTTATTCGCACTGCAATTGAATAAAAATATTAAAGTATTCTCTGAGGCCTGATATCGAACCACTGCTAGAGAAAATATTGTTCTCGTTTAACAAAAAAAACTATGGATTTCTTTTATGATATAGTACTTAAAATCATTGAACTCTCACGATTTGAATGAACGCAGGAATGGTGGGAGGTATAAAATAATAATAATAATAATAATAATAATAATAATAATAATAATAATAATAATAATAATAATAATAATAATAATAATAATAAAGGCTCGTAGCGAGAGAGCAAGGTACTCGAAGTCTTTGGTGAATAGCTGCAAAGGCGAAGGATAATATTCACCTAAAGCTTCACTGACAAAAACATTAGAAATGGTTTACTTACAAAAGGACTAGTGAGCTAGGGTCTAATTAATTCCGGAATCGGGATGCTCTGAGGCCAGACCTTTACTAAGTAAACAACGAAAGACAATAACCTGATGCAGGTAAAAGGTCGAAGGTCGGATGGGTACTGCTGTAGGCGTTCACCGTATATTGAAAACGGTTCCCAGTGACTGGCGCTCTGCCTCATGTGAAGATAATGTCCTAACACTGATGATAAACATGGTTACGCAAGGAAAATAAGTTAAGGAAGGAAATCTGTCATAAATTATTATTATTATTAAAATTCATAGTGTGTGTGCGTGTCTGTGTAAACTGTGATAAATTATTATTATTATTATTATTATTATTATTATTATTATTATTATTATTATTATTATTATTA
>NC_061093.1:36442400-36457400 GCF_015104395.2 Macrobrachium nipponense
CACACATATATATATATATATATATATATATATATATATATATATATATATATATATATATTATATATATATATATATATATAATGTGTGTGTGCGTATGTATGTATGTCTATATCTGTTTGTATGTATGTACGTACTATAGTAGATTCACATCAACCGTACATCTGATGTCTAGGCCAGTCCCTTACGACGCTTCTGATTGGCTGTTGATAAGCCAATTACAGGGCTGGAAATTCTGTCTCTCTCGAGAGTTCACAGAGGCAGAATATATGTTCCACCTCATACGTCTTTCAAAAGTATCCCTCAGGAGAGGCAGAACATACGTCCTGCCTATGTGAACTCTCGAGAGAGACAGAGTTTCCAGCTCTGGGTCTGGCTTATCAACAGCCAATCAGGAGCGTCGTAAGGGACTGGTCTAGACATCAGATGCACGGTTGATGTGAATCCTCTATAGTCATAGTCACTCGAATCCTTGATTCCAAAAGAGGATTGAAATTAGGTCATTCTCCTTCACATGTACATGACCTTCTGTTCTATAAGAAAGCAATTTATAAGAAAGCAATTGATAAGAAAGCAATTTATATTAAACCAGAAGTACCTATAACCGTCGATTATAGATACATTACAATATTTGGCTATTTGGGTAACAAATATTACAAATCAAGCACCTTAAAAAATGCGACCTGAAAAATAACAGAATAAATCGTATTTTATAGAACTGGGAAAGTTTAAATGAATTTATAAGCGAGAAATCTGTGCATTTCCTATTTTCACTAAAGCCTTTTGAGTAACCATCGACAAACATGAGTGTTGACAAAACAGAGACAAGGGCCACAATGTTTGTTCATTCTATTTCCCCACTTGATCTATATCATATACTGTTGTTTTTTGTTCGTTTCTTTCTTTCATTTCAGATTTCCAGTTTCGCAAAAGACACATTGTTAGGAAAACATGAAGCATTTTTCGGTTACGTTCCCCAACCCCAAGTGTAAATCCATCGGTCTCCCTCTAATGCCAAATTAAATTTAACGAATGGATAGATGATGTAACTGACCCCAAATTTGTGCATTCAAGTGAGGGAGGGTAATGCCACTATGTTCCTGAACAGTGCTTGAAAAGGTGGTGAATGCACACACACAACACACACCACACACACAAACACATATATATATATATATATATATATATATATATATATATATATATATATATATCTATATATATATATATATAATATATATATATATGTATGTAATATGTCTCATAAATAAAAAAATTTGTTGTCTAATGCAATTACTATTACACTCAAGTTCAAAAAAAAAAAATAAATTCTAGAATGGAAACAATCGAGGCTATGTGCTGCAGCTCAAGATATTCGTTCACTGAGGGAAAAATATCTACGTATGATACCAAGTGTCCCATGTCGTTTTTTCTTCTATTTGTAACGTAAATAAAATGAGTTACTACGCATTCTAAAACATATTCTATATTTAAACTAAGACGTATATGTATATTTTTTGTGTTTGGTTAAATGCTTAGATTTCAGAATAAATATTGAATTAATATGCATATTCATTAAGCGAATAATGGATTCTGTTTATGCACTTTAGTATTCTCTGGTAAAATAGAAAACAAAAATATCCACTGACTCCCATGAAAAATTTCAGTGTATTCCGTAAGGAAATACTTCTAAAGGTTGCGGTTGTTTATGCTCACCGTCCAATCTGGTCCTGATTTGATACTTTTGGTAAAAAAAAAAAATAAAAAAAAAAATAAATAAAAAAAAAATAAATACAAATGTCAGGCAGAATTATGCATCTCTGGAGGTTGTTGGGTTCGGAAGAGTAGTTATATTGTTATTTGTTCTGTAAATGGAGAGACATGATTCTTTTAATTCACCGAAAGTGACATATCTTTACTTACAAGAACGTCAAGACATACAAAATTAGTTCATTTACCTGAAAAAAAAAAAAAGGGGGTTAGGAATAGAAGTAAAAATTAACTTTATTATCCACTTCCATAAAGTAAGGTTAGATACACAGTGCTTCTAATGCGAGTTGGCTCCGGTATTGACTGGTTATAATAAAGCCTTTCACTGAATATTTCTTGGAAAAACATATCTCTATTAAATTTTTCGATGAGCTGTTAAGGAGGTGAATTTCATATTTAAAATGAGTATGAACAGGGCTATGGTGATAACTGTACCCTTAAAATAAGTATGAAAATCTATCCTCCCAGCACGAGTATTTCTGAGATATCAAGGACCTTTTGTTTTAGTACTTACGCTCCATCTCTAGGTACACCAACATCTGGGCCATCCATATAAAAATCCTATAAAGACTTAATTATTTACTCCTTAGATCAACTTCTAACTTCCGTATCCTCTTCGTCATTAGTTCCACCTCTATAATATACTGGTCATTTATTGTCTAAATCTTAAAAAGATAGGTTCATTTAAAATATTATTGGATGGTTTGACAATGAAGACTAATGCATACTATAGTTTTATTAATGCTCCTATTCTGTTGTTAATGATATGCTTTTTGTTGTACCTTCCCATGTCATTTAAAGCTTCTATTTATTCAACTTGAAGGTGATTTATTCTCATTTAAGACGAAATGTAAAGGAGATAATTTCGGGAACGAAAAAATTTTCTTTGCCTTGTTTACTTGTGACCATCAAACAAAACCTCCTTAATAGTATTTTATCATAATAAGAAACTTTTGCTTTATGACCCCAACTCTATTTTCTATACAAAATGGTGCTTTACCAGGTTTTCTACCAGTTCCTATCGTGGATATTATTTTTTTATCAGAAATGAAGACAGGACATAAATTTGAAAAGAAATCTATCTTGTAACCTTATCCACGTCCTTTTGTATCGACTGACCCTGACGCAAATGACGATATGCTTGTCTGAGTGTACGGATGCAGTAGGAAAATAGGAACGAATTTGCATTGTAACCAATTCAATTACAATGTTTCCTGTGAGGAGGCAAGGGTCCTTCAATGTAATTTCTTCTCCCCCTCTGCACATTGGTTCTCCCTGATATATTAAATCACAATATGGCACTGGCATGAACAATAATTTCCCTCTCAATGATAACTCAGGTAGGAAAGAAATGAGATATGAAGGTGGTATGCTGCTGCTTGTTATGTTATCACTGATTTGGTCACTAATTACAGATACGTAAATGGAAATGGACAAATATATCAATGCTGCTTCCTTTGCTACAAATTCCTATATAAATTTTTTTTAAATAATTGTAAAGAGAAAATTCTAGGTTACACAGTATAATACGCACGACTTAGTGGCACGGAAAGTTCATAAACTAATGTAAGTGGATATTTAACTGTTTATCTTCTACCCTGTATCCTATAATATAAGTTATTTAATGATAACTAAAAAGGTTTCTTGCATGAAGTTCTTAATTATTCGCTTTTTTTCCCTATTATTCGTTGTTATTCTTTATTTCATACTTTTTTTTCTCTTTTAGATAACTCACGAGTGGTTTTTATTTCTAACTTTTCAATTTCAATGTATACATTCAGCTGGTTCTATTCATACGGATGTTTTATAGAGGTTCTTAATGTCTTTAAGTTTCTTATTTTTGAACCCTCAAATCACTTATACTCCATTTTTGTGTAGTGCCTTGATGTGTAACTTATTGTGTTATTTTTCGCGTAAGATATCAATGAGGTGATGGCTAGAAACACCTGTATTGGGAGCATAGGTGTTAAAGGTACCGTATCATGCAAATCGTAGGTGTGAATAGGTGGGGTTAATAATTCTATATCTATGAGACAAAGTGTTGACTGCGTTAATGTTCATATCTAGAAATGCTGATTTTTAAAAGAAACTGACTGTTATTATTATTGTTATTGTTATCATTATTATTACGTCTATCACATGCTAACCAGACTGGCGGGTTACTGCGGGGTATTATTATATTATTATTATTTTATTATTATTATTTATTATTATATTATTATTATTATTATTTATTATTATTATTATATTATATTATTATTATTATTATTATTATTATTATTTCTAAAGATTACTCATACAAACTTGTCTGAAAGATTACATTTTAATTGATAACCAAGTAAGGACATTTTCAAAAACAGACCAGGATTCTGGGTAACAAGATTCACATGGCAGAAAATTAATTAGATGGATATTAGAGGTTCCATGGATGCTCGAATAACGAGTGAGAGATACCATACATAATGGCCCTTAATGCAACGGGTCGAAATGATTTGGCGCAGTTCAGATTTATCTCTTAATCAGGTTCCCGGGACATTTGGCAATGACAAAACGTAGGCAACCTTTTAAAAACAATTTCTATCTGTATTAACCTTAACACAACAAACTGGACTTACCTATTGTTTATCGACAGGTGATATATCTGATTTGACTAATGAAGTTTATTCCAATCATTTTAATGTGAAAAAACTTGCGAAGTAATAATTTCGAATGACAATGTATATCTGAAATATTAGAAAGATTTTCAATATTATTTCATTAAAAATACAGTTTTCTTTAGTTATTTTTACACATTCATATCCGGAAAGATATTTTGAAATTCATATGATTATGAAATTTAAAATCAACGGTACGAAAAATTCAACACTGATAATTGGCACAACCAAAAAGGAAGCAAACTTTCAGGAATGTCATATGAAAATACTTATACCTCCTTTCCAAACCACATTAATCACTTTTCATATTATCTTAAAGAGGAATTACCAAACATATTTCACAATCAAGAAACTAAAGAGGGTTCTCAGCATCAAATTAACGAAATCCTTTGATAAAAGGTAAGTTAAAATCAAATATACATTTTTTTCCCACATATATTCTCAACATCTTCCATTCCTCATTAATCAAAGAATTTTCTTTTTCATTTCGAGTTCTTTATGAGTTACATTCTTCGCCATTATTGTTTCAGCATTGCATTCTTATCTTCCTCATCTCTCATAATAATGTTACTCGACTCCCCTTCCCTGTCTTATAGCAGGGCTGGTATTTGTTTATTATCATGGAAAACATTCAAAACTCTTTTTATTGCATGCACCTCACTCTGCTTTAGCAGTTCGAGATTCTTTCTTTTCATGAATGGTACCTCATGGTGAGCATCGTCAGTCATTTTGATTTAGAAATATGACTCTCAATTGCTCATTTTCATAACTTTCCCAAGGTAAATGTGCACTTTGGCTACTTGGCTGTGTATTAAAAACGTTGTGGATTAAATCAATAAGCAAATGCATTCATTCTAAGATATAGCAAATTTTAATGTAATTTACTCGTGAAAATTTATAACAGTCTTCATAATTAGCTACTAAGGTAGTAGAGGAATCATATGAATATAACAAAATAAAGAAGACGTATCAAATCAGTGTGATAAATTCCAAGACTTTTGAAAACAGACCTAGATATCTTTGAGACGAGGTCATGGCTTTATGATTTAAAACAGTTTCAACTCTTACGAAGAGGCCACAGCGTCCATTATCCCATTATTTTCGTCGCGTCTGAATACTGAAGCTATTCAGTTTACTGCTTTTCCAGACAAATGAGATTAAATAATGAAGTCCTAAGGACCATCACTCCCAGTCTATCACGAAATGAAATAAAATCACACCGTAAAATAAAACCTATTACAGAAGAAAATTTGACTCCTAGAAAGCGAAATCATTTCGGAAATGGATATCCCTGCTATGCGGAAGATCAGCAAGTTTTACCGGAATTCTGCATTCAATTCCGTGTTTCGCTCGGCTGATCTCGCTGGAGAATGGATTCCCATTCCCGAACCGGCAATCTGTATGCGAGGAAATCGATGAGTTTGCTGAGGACGTCCTTAGCCCGACACGTCAATTAAATCCTCTCCAGGAAGCGGAGGCGATGCTCTGAAGGCGGCCTTGCAGTCGAAAATTGGGTAAAGGATACGGAAAGTCGCGCTTTAGGTATTTTTATATTTTCACAGTAACAAGAGAGTAAATTGACAAAGCTCTACACTTCTGTATTTTTATTTGCATCCATGTTTCGGTATGAAAGTAACAACTATACAATAATATTTAATTGAAAATATATGATAATCTTTTTTAATTATTAGAAAACTATGGTAAACTCTCTCAGGCCATAACTTATCTATCTATCTATCTATCTATCTATCTATCTATCTATCGCACATTAGGTATATTTACATTTAAACAGTAACAAGAGTGTGAATTGATATCGAATAGCATCATTATTCGCTAAAGTTGTACATTTTTGTATTTTTATTTGCATCCATGTTTCGGTATGAAAGTAACTACTATTCAATAATATTTAATTGAAAATATATGATAATGTTTTTTAATTATTAGAAAACTATAGTAAACTCTCTCAGGCCATTTCCTATCTATCTATCTATCTATCTATCTATCTCGTAGATAATATTATGGATATGCGTTTTTGCTCACCAAATATGTTCCGTATAAACTATCAGCAATTTCCGTAAAAGTAATCATAAAAGCATACCGATAGGTATAGCACGCCTTTCATTGATTTATCGTACTGGTTCATGAATTGCTCTAAGCAATTTAAAATACAATGCATATACAAATAAACTCATAACATAAGTTCAACGTTAAGATGGTTTACAATGGTTATGAACGTAAGGTCTGGTATTTTAGGATTAGGATCTCTCACACCTACCTCTTCCACCCTATTCTGTACCCGCTCCTCACACAGCTACTCAGTTTTGAAATAAAATGAAATCAGTATCCTAACATGAAAAACGTTTGTACTCTCGCTGATCAACGAAAAATATCGTTAAGTAAAAATCTGTCTCGAGAATAAAAAAATGTGCTGTATCTTTTTGTTCTTTTTTGTTTTGCTACCAAATATCTAGCATGAACTGCAATAAATAATAGATAATCCGAAAGGCAGTTTACTATAGTTTTACTGGATTTCGACAGTTATATATCTATAATCTGCTTTTAGTGTATAATTAAATACGTCAAGCTATATAAATATTTGTTAATTGGATACATTATTTGTATTGCTTTGGTTTGTTCAGTGTGTTGCCATACATTTCAGCAAAATTCTTTTAAAATGGCACTAAAATCTTTCTTGGCCAGTTGAAATAAAACATCGCCAAGCGAAAACGCAGGCAGTAAGCAATCGCGTCTATATCAAAAAAAGGTAATGATTTGATTAGGAATGAATCGTGATTGGCTTTGATGAATACTTCCCAGTGTTCAAAAATAAATAGATAAAAGAATATTGCTCATTGCAGCAAGTAATATGCTGGAAAATTAATATCTGACTTTTGCTGCAAAAGTGATCTGGATAAGATTAAAAATGGTAATTAAATCTGTCAAGAAGTTGAAAAAAAGTAATGACACATATCAAAAATGCAAAACCTAATTAGTTTTCGTATCTTCTTTAGACACCAATTAGAAAATAGTTCACTTTAGTTAAATAATATCGTCGTTAAACATTAACAGCAATGATTCTATTTTTTTCCATCTTGACAATGAAGTCTAGCATACTTTCAACAAGAATTTGTAAATCATTTTTCATTTTTATAACTTCGGTATCCTGGTTATCATTATTACTGGCTTACAAATTGGTAGATGTAAATGTCAAGAGACTATTGATTATGAATGTGTAAATCATTATTTTGCATAACAAGAATCTCCTTATCATATAACCTTGATAACAGAGAAGATATACATTTATCGTTACGAACCGAGAAGAAAATTGTAATATCAGCAGTTTGGGTGAAATGTAGGGTTAGAAATGCTTTATTTACATTGGGTCTCTCTCTCTCTCTCTCTCTCTCTCTCTCTCTCTCTCTCTCTCTCTCTCTTTATCTATCTATCTATCTATCTATCTATTATCTTTTAGATGTCGTGACGTCAGTTTTAATAACCTTAAATCTTAGAAAAACTCAGTCTTATAGAAATTAATTCATATCGTAATATCGGTGTACCTCACAGAATATAATTTGCACAATTAGTTGATTCTGTGATCATGCCATTTCAGAAATAATATTTCGAATTATTTATGTATTTCCTTTGTGTGTGTGTGTGTGTGTTACAATATTTGCTGAACTGGGTACGCCAAAGGATACCATAAAAATGTTGCTGAGGATAAACATAAATAATCGCTTACGGATCCGAATTTCAGTAGCGCTTTGATGCAATGCATTTGCTTCCGAACGGCATATCTCATAAGCACTACGAGCCGTTATAACGGTAAAAGTCTTCTCGTAAAGAGGCGGAACTTCGACCAGTGTTGTGGGGGCAAGAAAATAAAGTGGAAAGTTTCACCCGATGGAATCGAATCATCTGCGACACGAACTGAAATTCAGTCCTTGAAAAGCTCCTTATAACCCAATAAAGAATTACGGTTCATTCGCACGTTTTGTGTAAACTGCGGGAACTCTTGTGCGCCGTGTTTTCTTTCCTTCAGTTTATAGAAGTGAATCTAAATTTTAAGACGTTTTGAATATTTGCAATTTTGCTGCTTGTCTACAAATAATACAATTCCTGGATGTGGATGCTGTAGTGTTTTAGAGTTTAATTGCGTTCTTAATGTGTGTGACTAGATGACTAAACTATTCAGTAAAGACTTCAAGACTGACGGATATTACTTCATTACAAACGTAGATGGACTATTCATCCGTTGGTAAACGTAGAATATATCGAATATGAAGACTTTTTTTTTTATAAAAATCATCAACAGAATTTCGTGCTAAAATAGCAAAATATGATATAAAAACCGGCGCAAAGAAAAATCGCTAACAAATTTTGAAGTTGATTGTACCGTCTTCAGTGAGTCGTCTACTAATCAGCTTTCTTTGTAATATCCACGGTTTCTCAGGTGTAAAAAATAACTAGCTTTCGGGAAACTGTTCGACTGATTAGGAAAATCGAGCAGTTTCGCAAAGGTTCCTGTACGGATTTATCTTTCAATATATGTACAGAATTACAGAGCTGTAGGATTTGTTCTCATTTCAAGAATAACATGGTACTATGAGTTTTTTTTTTATAATAATATTTTCATGGAGATTCTGTATACAGAGCATATCTCCATTACTATGGTTCAGACTCTGTTGCAATTCTTCTGGAGAGTTGCCGGTACCTTCATCCGTTAGTGGTATAAAGTTACTCGTCTCTCAATTCCAACGAAGCTTTTGTCCGACATTTCCCGCAAAAGACTGATCTACAATCCAATCCGCCGCGTTCGTTTAGCTTAACAAAAAACTTAGAATTTTGTTGTTAGGGCGCACTTCCTTTCAAACATACCCAAACAACAGACTTTCCATCCATGGACTAGATTGCACATGGTAATTCTACATTTTTCCGCTTTTTCCGTTCCGGAAACTTGGCTTGATGATACGTTTTTCTTTTATAACCCGTTTCCATCTAAAAATCAATTTTGTATAAAAATTCCTCTTTTCCTCTTACTGTTGATTACTCTCTCTATAACGGGGTTTTTACAAGGAATTTTACTCTTCCTGTAGAGTCTCATCTGTCTTTCCCACCAGTAACTTTCACCTTGAATGTTTGCTTACATCGGGTTTTGAGGATATGTTTCTATTTGCTTGATTACCAGTGGTAATATTTTGACTATGGTCACTAAAACATGCAGGGATTGAATGTGTGTCTTTATTATGTTTTTGTCAAATATGAAGGATTGAATTTAAGTAAGATGGATCATGCTCTCAGAGCCTAGGCCTCCTCTTCTGATAATTGTATTACCCTCTTCTGTATAATGACCCCTTTTGTGTATGGCCTGTTAACACGTATATACCTTAGATTAATGGATACATTGCAGACAGAGTTTGGAATGATGTCTTTCCCACTGTTCTTTTCTTTCTCTCCCTTTCATGAAAAACATGGAATGCTTACTTGCTCGTTATGTATGGAATTATGCCAACACAAGAGGGAAATAGATACAGTGACGTACTTCAAAATCCAGTGGTTGTTTCATATTTCATGTGTTGCTCTCTGTTACCATCAAGTTATTCAAATAGAATTCCAAATTTACCAAGTTTCATGGTCGGTTATATTGTTACAAAAGTGATAGCGAGAATCACCATGTGAACTTTCAATCTTCACATGAATTTGAGAGATGTAGACAATATATTCATTTCAATATTTATTTTACAGGAGACCAGTTAAAACAAAATTCATAAGTCCTTTAATTACAAATAATCATATAATTACATATCAAAATTCCTTTAGAATAATATTAGACTGATTTTAAGTGATGTTATAGTACGTGCTACCATCGCAGTAGGACCTAACACATGTTGCCACTGATAACAAAAGTATAAGACTCGTATGCCTCTGATGAGATATTTCTTTGACCAAAAGACCCACAACCCTCCATAACCACACGACTCCACAATTGCAAACCCATCACAATAGCAGAGACTCACCACCAGCACTTTAGGGAGACACGCGCCAAGAAGCCTCTGTTAAATTATTTAAATAGAGGCAGAGAAATCATCCGCTTCCGAGACAACTTTGGGCCACCGAAATTGCCGACATGGTGAGCATTACATATCCAGTTACCCCAAGAGTATGTTCTGCCGAAACAACAGAACAGCATGAGCAATTAACGATGCCGAGGGGACTGATATCCACACAAGGATCTAGACACTAGATCCACACCCTACAAACAGCAATGATAATGGCCCTTCGCCAGCAGTAACGGAACTCGCAAGAGAGCCGGAATGGAATTTCATGTGCGGAGCGGAGGGACTTTCACCGAGATCAAAGGGGCCAATTAGCATCCGCCCACTTAGCAACATCTGATATGACCATTCAGGTGTTAATAACTATAGTTTTCATTCCTATTTTCATTTGCTCATCGTGTTCATCCATTGTATACCTAAGTAATTACAATGTAAAAGACATTTTCCAAGCAGAAACATGTTTTCCTTTCCCCCTTCCTTTTTTATTACACTGTTTAAAAAAATATGTAAATGTAGAGTTTAAAAAGTGAAGTTAACTGATCTTCGCTTTTTTAAAGCTTCCTCATCAGTCATTTTATCACACACCCCCCTCCCCCCCACCGTCAAAAATCTGCTATCGCACACAGGTTTGGGGACGTTAAGTGAAAATTTTCAAGAAACTGCAGAGTTGCATTTGCAACGTTTCTGATATGATTTTTTTCAGTAAGGTTTCGTGCTTGGACGGCCCTAGAATGTATGCGTCTTTTATATGTAACATAAATTCAGAAGGCCGGTTTCAGAATATGGGCGAGGCGGGATATACATTGAATCAAGTCGTACTATAAACTTCACCTAAATGTCAAGACGTGTTTTTAAATAAAAACGTTTCATGGTTTAGCTTTAAATCAACCAGTTGAGAGAGAGAGAGAGAGAGAGAGAGAGAGAGAGAGAGAGAGAGAGAGAGAGAGAGAGCAAAATTACGGTGAGGAAATTAGACATAAAAACAAGATTATGAACCGCGTTCCATAAACGCCGTGGGATGGAAAACGTTGCGGGAAATGATTTATGAATTCCTCTTTTTCCTCGGACGCCGCAGAAGATAATTTTGTCCGCATTTAGAGGAGATTGTTCCGTTCGCTAAATAGTAGTTTTTTCAGTGAAAATATGAAATTTTATGAGATCTTGGACAATGGGACTGTTGTGATTGATGAGGTTGAGATTATTTGTAGGTGTATTTGTATATATTTGACAAATCACCCCATTTTTAAAATCAATTTTATCATCAAGCGTTTCTTAAACATACCGCATGCCATTTAAAAGTAGAATAAACGCGGTCACTTTGCAGTATCAGAAAAATGTTCCTTTGCAATAATTTGGGAAGGTGACTGCGTAGATTTCGATGCTAAAAATTATTTTTTGACCAGGTTGAAGTGTTCATCAAGAATTTATTAACCTTAGGATATTGTAAAAAAAGATCAAAGAAATGCAAAACATTGTCACTTAAGATAACATTTATACATTTCTATGATATCCATCAGCATATAAAAACTGGTTGATGATATTGCCCCATATTACGTAAGCGATTATATTTGATCTGATTTGTTTTGAGCTTATGAAAAACATATTCCCGCTTTGCATTTTGCCCTGATAAGATTGATTTTTATAAAATGTCAAACGGGTAAACCCGAATCAATAACATTGTCTCCTGATGACTTGCTTTATGTCCCTGACTGCTGTATCCCAAAATGCATTTTCCCACAAAATACGAGGATCGTGAATTTATGTCAATGGCATAAGACCATCACATTTCCATTAAGCAAAATTATGATTCTGGAAATGTAATAGTTACTCTTTTCTTTCTGTGGATTGTGGTTACCTCATGTAGATGGCGCTACTATTTTAACCTTTTAAACGAATATCAGTAACTACTAAAAATCAGAATATGAGTAGTAGGTATCATAAAGTTCATTAAGATATGAAATACGAATTATTTTTGTTCTTGAATGAGGAAACTAATTACTCTCGTTATTCCTGGAAAAGTCCAGAGCATAAATATGTAAGCATAATTCCTCCGCAAACCGTAGTTTTCCAGTTGTTGTTATGATGACATCGGTTCTAGGAGAGTTAAGTAATTTGGTTTATATTTAATGGATTAAATGATAAAAGGTTCTATGATTGCAGTCATAACTTTCAACTAAAAAAGAAATGTTCTATAATCAATGAAAGTTACCAATGGATTTTTTGTTCCAGTTAAAATTGACAGCCAGTCTAAATCAACTAACTCATTGACAATTTTCTATAGAAGACCAAAAGAATTCGTAGACTCTTGGCGCGCCCAAATATGATTTGATCTCCACAATTCAATTCTTCATAATTTGTTATTTTTAATATTTCCTACGAATTGAAGGGTCATTTTGGTACCTTACTGAAAAAGCAGCATACAGTTAGCTTCGTTGCAATCATAGAACTTGCGAATTCACGTGAAAGTTCTATTGTTGTGCACAAGTCCTTTCCTGTGTCAACTTCATGTCGCAAACTTGCATCCTTGAATGAGTTTATTCTTCCGTGTCAACAGAATCTCTATGACAATAGTAAGATTACAGTCTCAGAAGGCAAATTGGGGACGTCAAGCAACGCCTTTAAAGGCAAACTCATCTAATGTGTGCACTTTTCTTCCTTAAGAGAGATATGCAGCAAATGCAAAGGAGCAGAGCTATAAGAAAGCTTTTGCAAGCATGATAAAATAAAGAAAATAGATTCCCTGAGCACTCTCTCTCTCTCTCTCTCTCTCTCTCTCTCTCTCTCGAGAGTAAGCGTTTAGCTCACAAACTGAGAAACCTATGTTCGATTTTTGAGACAGACTAGGAAAACAGGTAAATGCTAGATAATTGCTTAAAGGGCAAACAGACATCACATGAATTAAGCGGAAAAGTGGTGTTGATGAGGCTTTTTTTTTTTTTTTTTTTTTCTAGTGAAGTAAACAGTTAGAGGCTTGCTACAGATACCTTTTATTCATCTCCATTTCGGCAGTTGACGTTTTTCATGAAGGAAATATCTTACTCTTACATAACATTAATTGATTGTCATCTAATATTTTTAGGACATTTTAGACCTGGCCATGGACCGATACCATTTTTTTTACATGTTGTTGATTTTCTAAGAAGATTTTCATTCTTAGAGTTTTTGCAGATATCATTTTTAAATCTACTCTGCGCAACTTACACTTTCACTTCAATATTAATAATACAATTCTTCCTTTCCCTCTCGGAGTAAGGTTGTGAATACTTGAGTTAAAAATCGCCGTCAGTTATGGTTAACAATGGAGAACTCCAAATGTCAATCAAATTCGAAACGTTGCTGCCCTGAAATAGGAGCAGTTAAATGTTTACAAAGTCCTCCTGCAGAACTGTAAGTACATCTTCAAGGATCCATTCAGGATGCTCACATTACGGGCGTAATGGAACGCAGTTCGTTTCATTCATCCACTAACCATTTATGCTATATTTTTCTATTCACATTTCTTAATGAATTCTCTGATACGCAATTGAATCTATAATCACGCACACACATACATACATACATACATACATACATACACACACACACACACACACACATATATATATATATATATACATATATCATATATATATATATATATATATATATATATATATATATATATATATATATATATATATATATATATTATATGAGTGAGTATACGAATGAAGTTTAGGTTTAGCTATATGACATTGGTTGATAAATCAGACTTGGCTGTATATCTCTTTTCACTTCAAAGCTCTAATTTTATACTGGAAGATCTTCATCATATGGGCTCAGAAGGAACCAGTGTAATCTGATATCCACAGCGAATTTTTCCTCCATTCCGTATATCAGACCATGACGTGAGTCGGCGGGGGGGGTGAGGGGTGGGGTGGGGGGAGGGGGGGTGTGCTCGTCGTCTAGCATACATAAACCTGAAAATATGAAGTTTCTTACACATAAAGTACTGTTATAACGCAAGGGTAAATATATTAATATACATTTCATTTTGTTATACAGAAATTCCACAGTGAACATTCAATCAAAGTGCTGAGGGATAAAAACACCCTATTAGTCTACTCTGGCTGTAAAATATACTATTTCTGTTTTTTTTTTCTAATATATCTTTATTTTATAAGACTGAATTTACTTATTTACCTTGAGTATTCTGTATTGGCATATGCAAACCCGCACCCGTCACTTTTTCGTCTCTGTCTATCTCCATCTCCAATCAGTACACTGCAATCATGAAATCATTTTCTGATATTCAACCAATAACTTCCCCATGCCTGAAAACATGAAATTTTCAAACGTCTGGTTATCAGCCAGCTTTGAATACTGAGAAATCGTTTACCAGGATAGTGATCAATCCTAATAGGCCCGAAAAGTACTCTTCTCCCTCTACCAGAATGTAAATCAGATTTAGCGATATTCGTTCCCTATAGGTTACTAAGATAAGTCTCTCTCTCTCTCTCTCTCTCTCTCTCTCTCTCTCTCTC
>NC_061093.1:36462400-36472400 GCF_015104395.2 Macrobrachium nipponense
CTCTCTCTCTCTCTCTCTTTTATATTTAAATGAAATTCAGTTTTAATTTGAAGAAGTGAAGTTCATCCATATAAACGAAATGAATATGAACGCTGTAAAAGATATTTAGAAGTTCAGTATGTAAAGATGAAATGACATTTTTGCCCAAACTTAAGGATGCAAGAATCAGACATCAGTTGGTCCACATTGTCGAATCCCTAGATTTCGATATTTCATATATTGCATGAATGGCATCAATGGATGTCTTTTGTATCGTTCTTAGATTTTGGAATAATGAAAGGACATCCTCAACATCTTCGTATTAGTATAAAAATATACGCTGAAATTAAAATTTGATTAAAATCTGGAAGCAAAAATTAAATTATTCGTTCCCTGATGATTATCATTTTGTGCGCTTAGTGAACTCTATAATAAACTGCGTAAACAATATTGTAGATTTGTCCATGAAAAACATTGGTTTTTTGGGATTATAAAAATGAAAGAAATGGTCAAGCTCTGAAATTATATCAGTAGGAATATAACCATTCTCCTTTCTTCTGCTAATTTTTAATCAAGCATACCGACGTCAAACTAAACTAGAAATGCGATTAAAATTCCATCTTGTTGCCATGACCAAAGAAATCCCCGCGCCATTTGAAGCCACACACACACACACACACAAAAATAACAATTAATATACCCATTCTCCTTTCTTCTACTACTCAACGACGTCAAACTAAATTAGGAATGTGACTAAAATCCTGTTTTGGTGCCACGCCCAAAGAAATCCCCGTGCCATTTGAGGCCACCACACACACACACACACACACATACAAAACACTGTATGAATATACCAGTTCTCCTTTCTTCTGCTACTCTCGAATCAAGCATACCGACGTCAAACTAAACTAGAAATGCGTCTAAAATCCTTCATTGGTGTCACGCCCAAAGAAATCCCTGCGCCATTTGAAGCCATTAAAAAACTCATCTCATGCTGCACCTCGTCGTCGTAAAGGTTGAAGGCGGGTGTCGTTAACAAGCACCATTCTCGTTTTACGAACGCGCTGCATTATTCCAGATTTTTCCCAGCTGCAGAAGCTCATTTGGGCAGGAAATTGTATTTCAATACTGTACGGTAACATCTCTCTCGGCATAAACGGGGCAGTGACCGTGAGAAGGATTCGGGATGAGAATTTCTGCACCGCCGAATCTCTTTCAGACGCTGCGCACGATGTGAAGTTGTGATTAACATCTCTAATGATTAATTGTGCGCAGTTTTATTTTCGGGGGAGAGACGAGAGTCATCTGTTGGTGGAATTGAGAAAGCCATTTCACAAAACTTAGAGATAGAGACGCATACAGTGCATAAATGCTCTTGCTTGAATCGAGAAGTAACCTGGCAGATAACATCAAAACTTCACCTGGGCGCTAAAACGAAAGGGTGTTATTAATTACGTACAACTTTCACCATATAATCGGCAAAAGCAACAGTTAAATATACAGAATTCAATTGGTTTGGCTGAAATTCTGATGGCTGTCATCTCCAGTTTACGATAAAAATTGTAATTAAAAAACGCTGATTATAAGTATGTATGTATGTGTATATGAAGATAAAAGGCTTATAAAACACGTGTGTATATATATATATATAATATATATATATATATATATATATATATATATATATATATATATATATATACATATATATATATATATATATATATATATATATATATATATATATATATATATATATATATATATATATATATATATATATATATACGTATTATATTTTATTCATCTGCGTTTTTTTTTGCTGATAATAATCTATTTTGAAATCACTGAAAGTATTATATAAGCAACCTAACAGGATATTAGGTAATTGCTTATAAGCAAGACTCAAAAACAGATTGAATATCTGTTATAGGATGAGAATTCAAATGTTTAAAATCAGTGATATACATTATTAGTTCCAGCCCTAACCCATTTGTGACAGGATTCAATCATTGTCCGCAGAGTGAGCTCACGTGACCGCAGGCGGTGACAATGGTGCTGTTTTAATAACAAACTCAGTTTGTCTGCTGCGCTGCTACGACAGGGGTTTCGAATATTTAATAAAAAATCCACGAAGGAAAAAAAATTGAAAAATCAGAGAATACAAACCAATATGATACACCATGGGGAAATTTATGCAGTATACGTAAACTTATTGCGTTTTCATATCATGTATGGAACGTTGAATTAATTATGAAAAAATGCATTTCAGAGACATATTCAGGGGGGAATGAAAACAGTAACTGAAATAATATAGATGTGAATGTAAGTTAGGGAATGAAATACTGGATAAAGTATTGATAAATAAAAAAAACTAAATAAAAGTAAGCTCCCACCACCCTATCTCTCTCTCTCTCTCTCTCTCTCTCTCTCTCTCTCTCTCTCTCTCTCATAGCACTTTCCCTTCGATCGTAAATGGAAAGGAGGAACATCTCTCGCCTTCTATTTTTATTTAGCGTATTTACAGCATTTGATGGACCACACCGGAAAGTGAAGAACGTATTCCGAGTAAGAATGGAAACTGCTCTAAATTTATTCAGTCTCTGGATCTTTCAAACGACCTCTCCAAGCCCCGTATTACTATCCCCATTAGGCTTATGCGTAAGCCATCATCGAGATAGTCTGAGGAATGAGATATGATCCCAGTGGTTTTGTTAACTTCCCTTCTCTGAAGCTGTGGAACGCTGGGAGGCGGTAGACCAAGTTTCTTCCTTTCATCAATTAACCTGTCGCCATGACATGGTACCACGGCTTGAAAGGTAAACTAAACCTTCGGAATCCGCTTCCAAAATGAATCTTGAATAAATCCGCAGCCCTACCCACCCCCTCCACCCCGTCTCCCCCCCTTTTTTTTGGCTTCTTGACAGTTTTAACGGAATTTACTTGAATACATTTAAAACAGCATGCGTAAAAAGCGTATGCGTAACTTTTTTTTTTTTATAATATGAAAAAATTAACTGTAAAAGAATAAAAGAGGGAGATATTTTTAATTACAACCGTATCTCCATCAGAGAACACAAAATGAAACTAAATACTTTATTTTAAAAAAAGGCTGAAAGAAATACTAGATGGAAATAGAAACAAAACATAATAGTACTGGAAACAGTGCTCACTGGCCATTTCCAGATCTCTTGAGTAAAAAAAAAAAAATAAACAAAATTTATATTACTTGAAAATCTCTCTCTCTCTCTCTCTCTCTCTCTCTCTCTCTCTCTCTCTCTCTCTCTTAGCCTTCTATAAGTACTTAATAATGTTTGAATGGAGTTTAATGCTAATATACCATTTTGTCTGCTCTACAGCATTAAACCTATCATACACATCTGAATACCGTCCAATTCGACGCACCTCAGTTCTGTAAAAAAAATAAAAAAAAAAAAATAAAGAAAAGTTTTCTGTTGTAAAAATCCTGCTTTCCTCTTATCCTCCAGTCCGCTGCATGACTTGATATTCAGAGGCGCCATTGATATATATATTTTAGGGCTGTTGCCTTGTATAATAAGGCGGGCCCTATGAGGTAATGTTAGACTTGCGATAATCTTACGCTAAGTCGGTTGGTATTGCACTTCCATATTCAATGGAGTGTCTTGGGGTTTGTAGATCACTTACGAAGTCGGTATTATCTTCTTGGTTATTACGACGATGTGTTAAACTCATGATGATTCGGTGAGTAGGTGAGGATCTAGTAGAAACCACGAAGTACAAAAATACTTATATTCTCTGAATTTACATGGTGAAGATCAGGTATGATCGTACAAGTCTTCTAATGACGATAGCTTGATCGCTTCTGCCAATGATGATGGCTAATTCTATTCTTCTCTACATGATAAAGCTTAGGTAAGGAGGTACAGGTCTTCTAATGGACGATAGCTAACTCTATTCTTCTTCTACTACCATCTCCGTTACCAGTCATAAAGGAACAGACAGTAGCTCGAACATATGAACATACAATCAGATGACATAGTTACATACGAACACACAATCAAAATGAGACACGCTACAGATCAGTAGGCGTTTGAATTATAGGTCGCGGTAGTTGTCTCAAGCAGGGAGCTTGGGACTAAAGTTTATAAACAAAGAATGACTACAGGTGACGGCATGTTATCTTAGCCTACTTTTATTGTATACGTCATCTTTAGCATCTCTAGTCTGATCACATTCCTGCAAGCAATCTGGTTGACTCTTTAGTTTAGTCTTTTATATATATGGAATAACATTCCATATTTTTATTATGTAAACACTTACATTAGCTCGGTCAGCTACCAAAACCAACCACTGAATATTACTCAAACTTGACTTGCATTTGACTTATAGGAGTGTGATACAGACACTATGTGAAAATAGAAAGTACTTATAAGTAAAAAAAAATCATGGTGTACACAAATACAGATTCAAGTAATAAAATATTAGACATAATATGCATATGATATTCGTAAATAATAGTGATCACGTGATATATACTGATACAGTTTTTCACTTCATCTCAATAAGATACATATGCTACAGAAAATACTAGTGTACTCTGATAATCGCATAGAATGAAGATTAAACATGATAAAAATCATTTTAATTTTGAATTCTGATCATTTATATGAATTGATAAAAAATTATAATGTTTATGCTAATGTTATTATATCTGATTCATTAATCCATATACAAACCTCATATATAACAGCAGATATTGGTAAGTATAAAAGGTAACAGATTGATTATAGGCTACCTGAGTGTTTTTTATACATATGTATATGGATTCTATAATTATGATTAATTATATGTGCACTTTAAATAGATTCCTATTGCGTACACGCAATGTTATATATTCGATTATCTGTTATTTATGATCACTTATATATAGATTCCTAGTGCGTATTACGCAAAAAATATATTTCAATTCTGTTATTTATGATCATTTATATATAGGATACATGATACTTTATATATATAGGATACATGACTGAGGTTATACTACTTCACATTTAAACTAGCGTCCCCCCTCGAACAACTTTTCGTCCATTACACAGTTCCAGACAACCACCTATAGCCAAATGAAATGGCCAATTTCAATTGGGTTAAAACATGGGGAAAACTTGTCTGGCGGGGTCCAACGTTTTATTTCGGCCTCATACTTATTCTCTGTATCCTAAGCCACACGATTACGTTCGCGATGAATAAAATCATCCCCAGCACGAGTCCTTCGCCAGCAAAGTAGAGTTGAATATCCTTCAGGTCGTAATTGCGGAAGTATGCCCTTTTGTAGTCGATTTCCGACAGCCGCGGAGCGTTCCGCATTAAAACAAGATTAACGACGGATACAGTGTCGATCGAAGAAGTCCAAAGAAATTCCTTTCACATTGTAGGTGGTGTTACTCGACTGCCGTCCGTCGCGAGCAACGAACGATTTTTTGAAGTTGCGATGTGAAACTCTCGTACTGCAGGATACTGTAACAGGTTCCATAATCAGCCTGCAAGTGAAATTATACTTGTCACAAGGGCAAAGTAAATTCAGACGACATCCAAATACAGGGGGGGGAAAGAGCCATTTAGACCAGACTTAACCCACATGAATTCGCTGATATTTTGGAATTCAAAAGAGTCAGCTGTACAAACTTTTTTATCCATGGCATTAACAATGAGTGAACCTATCCAGGTCTATGATGACTCGTAAAAATATCCATAATTATAAAAAAATAGATAGTATATCATTACGAATCTCAAAGAAAATTCGATATTACTGGTAGTAAGTTACTAGACAAAGAAGTGGAAAACGGAGCTATTTGTAAGATTGCCAGGCAACATAAGAGTCAAAGAGAATATTAATCATGATTCTGTATTTCTTTATGCTAACTGAAATTAAGTTGTGATAAAATCTGATCCTATGTGCCCCTAACAAAAGTTTCATATTCAATTTTCTCGCGCGCATCCTCTGAGGTTAATTTAAAACTTTATTAATAGGTAGGAGATGCAACGAAAAAACAAAAAACCCACTATGTAACTAATTTCTATATAAACTTTGGGTTTTTCAAGAAAAAGTGACATTTTCCCATGAATGTTTTACTTGAATTGTAATAGGACTAATGTTGCAAGTAAATATTTCTTATACATGTCTTGATACTTCTAAATGTCTATGAGGTTCAGAAAAAATTAATCATTTTGTTGTTATACAAATTCTATTTGCTTATTTTGTTCATTAATTTTAAAATGATTGCAAGTCCTTAACTAATTGCATTGCACACACGGATAAGAATATGTTATGTGGTATGTCATGTGACCTATGAACCACATGTGAAGTTCATGAGCTAAGCATTCCTTTCTCCAGTCAATCTGCTTTGCAAGCGGAGACGACACACAGATGAAGCCTGTGTAAGCAGATTATTGAGGTTAAAAGGAACAAATGCAGATACGGCAATGATGACGTCGTCACTTGGCGGAGGAGATTGCTCTCAGCCAGCTAAGAGTTACGTTACTTGCTGTAATAAATACGACTTTAGGATAAATTTTTGTTTTTTAATACTCGACCCACACGAAAAAGAATGTCTGAAAAAAAAAAAAAAAAACAGTACCAAAATTGAACAATATATTAGTTTCATGTTGGAAATCTGCATGATTGTAATTACTGTATTAATGTAAAATTAGATATTCCTTATTCAAACTAATGAAAGGGTTTCCATACAAATTTTATATATACTATTTGCCCTGTATAAGATTAGTCGCATAGATATACATTTTCACTTCTAGACTTCCTGACTTTAAAATCTCTTTTATTTTATTTATTTTATTTATTTGTTTATTTATTTATTTATTTATTTATTTTTTGACTACGAATATAAATCACCGGGACAGACAATATGTCAGTAGGTTTTGATATGCGTTTGAACTTTTAGCTTATTTGTCATTACTAAAGCGTTAAGTTAGAGTTCAAATCTTTACGCATATATATTTGGATATTTAATTAACCTATGGTTACGTTTTGCTTATTGATTTTATCGTGATTCCTTTTTTATTATAATTTGTAACCCTTCGACTTCTTACGGAGTGGTATATTGACTCCACTTGTATCCATATTTATTTTATTTTTTATATTTATTTATTTATATATTTTTTTTATATATATTTGATAAATTAATGGTTGGCTTGAATATGTGGAAGAGTGTTCTAGCGGCGTACGTATAAGACTACTTGCCGTATCAATTCTATAGATACAAAATGTGATATAAAGGTATAAAAAGTATTAAAACCGTGAGAACCGCTATAATCCAGTTCGGATCCAATATCACGAGTTGTAACTCGTAAGACATTGACACTTCCTATTTAATTATCCGTTATTCTACCAAACCGATTGACTCTGGGTGATAAAATATATTATTGGTTTTCTTAATGGAAAGGAATTCACACGAGTTAAGGAGATTATTGATTTACACCACCCGAGTCAGATTATCATGTGTTGAATTCCATGTTTACTGATTTAGCACTCATAAATATTCCTAACGCACTCAATTGCGGTGTTTGTTTTTAGTGCTATTAATTCTATATAACGTGTCAAGGAACTATTAACACTAAGAAGTGTTTATTCCCTCTGTCAGACTCGTAATTCTGTTAATAATTCTACGCATATTCTTTCAAGGATTGATTTGGCACAGGATAGGCCCCTAAACTGACAGGTGTCTTAGTGTATCCCTTGTTTTCATGACACGTGTTACAATTAGTTATGTGCTTTTTATATCTGTAAGCATTGTAGGCCAGTAAAATAGTGATTTGGCTTTCTGTTGACATAGTAGGGAACCCTGGATGACGGGAATGCAACCAGTTTAGGACGATTGGTATGAAAGATTATTACTACTACCTGGTCGTTAGTCACCTGCTGTGTTCTTCGGGTTTTCCTCGTCACGGACCTACATATAATACTACATTTGATTACATAATTCTGATACACATACTTTAAATATACTTTTGCTTTAGGGTTTCTGCTCGAAGTGTTTATTGTTTTTGCTTAGCCGCTGACCCTGTTTCCGTCCGAAGTGTTTATTGTTTGCTTATTGCTGCTGACTCTGTTTCCGTTCGAAGTGTTTATTGTTTTGGTTATGTCTGTTGACTCTTGCTTTGTTCAGTTTGTAACAGTTCTGCGCTCCAACCAGATATTCAATGCTCGCGATCTCTTGGGTTAAGGAATTTTCTTGTTTAGATACGGTTTTAACAATAGGCACGGATGTTTCTATATTTTTTAGTCTAATTAATGGTTCTTTGCAGTATGGTGCGGGATTGCGGGATAATGCGTCAGCTATGATAATTGCTTTCCCAGGTAGATATCTTATCTTGGCTCCAAAGACCTGAATGATCATTGTCACCGAGTTCCTTTTGGACTGTGATTAAAGCCTTTGGAAAACTCGGTAAAGGACTCATGTTCAGTAAGGACTTTATCAGGATAGCCATAGATTATGAACTTAAAATGTACTTTCAAAGGGCTTTAGTTTACGTGAATAAAAAGCTATAGGGAAGAACTGTTTATCATATTACTGAAGTAATACCCTCTTACCCCTTGGTCTGAGGCGTCTGTTGCAAAAAAAAAAAAAAAAAAATTCCTTATTTAAATCAAATGGGGATTTTTTAAGTTAGGTTGAGCTGCATTATTCCGCTTTTAGGATATCGAACGCCTGTTGATGCTTTTTTAGACCATAATAAATCTACGCTCTTCTTCGTGAGATCTGTTAAAGGAGCTGTCATGATTGAAGAGTTACATATTTACATACGATTGTAATACCCAACTACAGCGCAAAAGTGCTGTATCCCCCTTTTACGTTAATAGGTACCGGAAGTTATGAATAGCCGACACCTTTACCATGGACTACTTTAAGACCTTGACCAGACACATAAAACCTAGATAAACATGTTCGGTTTTTAAAACTCACTTTTAGATATTTTACTCTGAGATTATTTGTCTTTGTCTCTGTAGCTCTAGCTCTAGTTTATGTGAATGTACTTCTAAGGTATTTAGAAAAGATTATAAGACCAAACCATATAAAGCATGTAGGGTATCCCCTAAAAGTCTCAAACACTATATTATGATTGGGGCGCAACGTAAGCCGGAGGCATACGTAAAAATTGATAATGTCCCCTGAGTGTGCTGAAAAACGGTGTATGAGGTACAATCACTTAGGTAATGGTATCTGGTAAAAGCTTTTAAGTAAGTCCAAGCTGGTGAAAAATTTATTCTAACCTAACAGAGATAAGATGTCGTCGGTACATGGCACTGGAAAACTATCGGGAGTCGTTTCCTTGTTTAAGCGACAGAATCTACGCAGATACGCCAAGTCCGATCTTTTATGGCATGACGTTTGAGGGAAAAATTATATGGGCTTATTTGATTCCTAATGACTCCTATTACTAACATTTTTCAACTTCGTCATTTATCTCTATTTTGAAATTTTATTGGGGTTCTACGCGAAGGTACGTATATAGCTTTATGTTTGTCCCTAGACCGTATTTTGTTTTCAATGACATCCGTTTTCCCCAGAGATCACTCGCTAGTGGAGAAACTTCCTGGTATTCAGATAAAAGATAAAAATTACTGCTGAATCACCTCTGCTGAATGACTTTACGGATATTACTTTAGATAGATTATCAGAGAGATTCATCTACAACTGGTTGGGCGGGATTAAAAATTAGCAACAATAAAAAATGCGATATTTATAACTTCCGTATCCACGATAATGTATACATTTGTGGATCCCTAGATTTAACTTGTTGCTGCTAGTCAACCGTGTCTAGGGCTTTGTTCGCGGAAATCGTTATATTTCAGATGTCGGGAAGGATTAAAATTTTATTTCCCAGCAAAGTCTTTTTACACGCACTAAGACATTCGAGGGTGCATGCGTCTCGAGATTTTGCGTGCAACTGCGACTGCGGTTGTGGGAGAATTCTGTTGGGTCATTTGAACAATGTTACGATTTATGAGACAAATGTGTAGTTC
>NC_061093.1:36477400-36479900 GCF_015104395.2 Macrobrachium nipponense
ACTCAAGTCCTCGGCGAGTTCCGTCTAGTCATGGACCTACGTGATTCGCTGCTTCATTCTTAATCGCGAAAGATGCGTACAGTTTTAAGGAGTCTGTCCATATTGTGTGTGTGTGTATGTGTGTCTGTATGTGGTTTGAAGGGGTAGCTTTTCTCTTATTCATTTTCCGTCAAAGCAATGCTCTAGTGTCCTCAATGAGTTCCTTACAAGAAAAATATATATATATATATATATATATATATATATATATATTATATATATATATATATATATATATATAGATATATAATATATATATATATATATATATATAAGTACGAAGGAACACGTGCATGAGAATATCCTTAAATCCACGATAGAAAGGTTAGTAAAGCTGGGGACTTCGAAAAAATACTTTCGTAGTTTATTTCTACATTCTCAAGTTCATACACTTTGAACTTGAGAAAGTAGAAATAAACTACAAAAGTATTTGTCCGAAGGCCTCAGTTTCACTCACATTTCTACCGTATAAAGATATATATATATATATATATATATATATATATATATATATATATATATTATACTATATATATATATATATATATATATTATCTAGCAAAATACCATAGGTTTTTTATTTTTTTTTAAATAACGGATGCAATTTGTGTACAATCACGTCATGAAGTATTAGTCGTAAGTTGGAGAGTTTGGAGATGAGTGAGCTGCTTATGCCGTAAGGGATTGAGGGAGACATAAAGCACTTAAGGAAGAGGATGTAGAGGAAGAGGCGACATCCCCTACTCTTTTATAATAGAGAGCAAATAAAAGTAATATCTTCTCATTCAAGATTTGTTTCGCGCAATTCCACAAAATTGAACATCAATTCACTGCGTTTGTTACTCGGTAACTTCAAAGAGGGAACGGAGTGTTTAACTGTTGAATAATCCCTTACACAGGCAACTTCTAATGGATTTTGTATGAGCCTTGAAAGATGCTGCACTTGCTGGAAACGATTAGTTTGCCTGTATTTCACAAGTTGCCAAACTCGAACACGGAGGCATGGATGAATGAAGGTTTTCTCAAACTGTTTTTACTCTGACACGGAACAAAAGAGAAGATCTATAATAATAAATACTCTTGTTTTTAATGACGTTGGACTTGGCCAACAAGTTAGTTATATTGAGTTGAATGGCATCTTCTTTATTTCCTAAATTCTTTCACCTTTTCTTTAGCTTTCCGTGAAGACATGCAATATACTAGTAATTTATTATGAGTGAATGAACAATACAATAACTTGAAAGTAAAGGGAAATATAATTAGAAGAAATGAAATATGGCGGTAGTTTAGCGTTTTGATATTTCTCCCTTCCTTCATCCATAAACTAGACACGTCCTGTTTATATTTCGGAAATGAAGCAGTTGTATGTATAGTGAACTTCTCGTGAATTTCTTTTGCAGATTGATTTCATTGTCAAAATTCTCTTTTAAGAAAAATCCATATATTTCATCTTAAGTAAATAAAAAGATATTCTCTAAGAGAAAAAAAAATCATACTCATACAATTAGCTATTTCGCATATGAATTATTAATGAAAACATATTTCGTAATATTCAACCCGATATTTCATGACACGAATAAGCATTGCAAATTTATCTGCATTTTTAATACTTATAAATATAAAGCAAAAATTATGCTTTCGTGTTGCTGTCATAAAAACACTTGTTTTCTTAAAATGTTTTACTGTGTAAAATGCTCCTTATAGTACCACGGAGAAGATTTGGTAAATATTTAATGTACTCTTCGCAGGAAAGGTGAAGGAAAGCAAAGAATTAAGGAATAAACCCAGCGAGCATTTCTTGGCTACATTCTCCAGTGCTGCGATCCTTTTTTCCCGCCCTTCTTTTTCCTTCTCTCGCTTCTAGTTGTGTCATGTGAATTATCCAGGCTGTTGCCTCCAGTCTATTTACTCACCCAGGCTCAGCTCTGCTTACTTCCTTTGTGACTCTTAAAACTGCACAGCCATTTTACACATGAGTTCCTCTCACAATGAGCCTTTCAAACACTCTCACTTAGTCATACGCTGAGAGCTTTTTATCAATCCCCGTTCTAAAAGAAAAACAAATGCCGTCTAAGATGGAACTCTCATATTATTTTATGATTTTATTAATTTGAAATACCACCTGGAAAACCCGTAATGTTACAATTCGCTATAACAGTATACTGCGCAATACTTAAAACATTCGGCTCTAAGAACATTTACAAGTTCATAAAAATAAATTATTTTGAGTTAAAAACCAAAAAATTGTAATTTTCAAAATACTAAAAGGTTAAAAAAACAGGGAGCTTTCGGCCGTTTGTATAACGGTCGAAAGGTCCCTGTGGATCGTGGTGATATATAGTTTCTGCTTGCTAACACTACAACTTCATCAGTTATTACTTAGACGATGTAAACGTTTCGTAAATTGTATTTTCACAGAGGTCTTTCACATTCACAATTGATCTCTGACCCTAAACAATAA
>NC_061093.1:36484900-36487650 GCF_015104395.2 Macrobrachium nipponense
GAAATGAGAGAAAGGGAGGGAGAGAGGTGAGGTTTTTGGAAGAGAGATATAGCAAGAGAGAATGAGATGATGGACAGACAAGGTGAAATAAGTGAGAACGAGGAATTTCCAAGGGGGATGCTGGTCGCGGAGGTAAATCTAATTTCCATTTCCATGATTAATGAAATGAGAAGCTAAAGTCTCCTCAGTTCATAATAAGATTAGTTCAAAGCTACGCGAACTGTTGGGAGTTACTTCAATATGTATATGCATTTGTTGATGTTTTATGAAAATATATGCAAGTTCCTTAAGAAAAATTAGCAGATTGCAGTTACAGTATCATTTTATGAGTTTTAAACCGTCGTATTCTATGAAGTAAGAATAGGACAGTTTCCATAGATCACAGTTGAGTTGGTTTACCCTACTTTCTTTATGAAGGATTAAGTAAAAAGTAAGAAAAAAAGATCAGCATATCACTTAAAGGAAAAATATAAGTAAAATACTAAGATGAATGTACACAGTGGAAAAATAAAAGGAAAATTTACAGATTTAAAGGTGAGAGAGAGAGAGAGAGAGAGAGAGAGAGAGAGAGAGAGAGAGAGAGAGAGAAGGGGGGATGCTTGGTTGTATCCAACCAAACATTTTTTTTTTTGTCTTGAAAGATGTTATTACAAGTGTCAGATATGACAGGAAAAATATGAAACATTTTCCACATTATTGAACATTTCATTTTACTTCTCTTTTACTATCTGACAACGCAAAACGTTTCCCAAACTTAAACAGGAATCCTTTGTGATGTGTTAATAGAATTAAAAAAAAAAACTATTGCCCTTGCCCACTGTAAGAAGATTATAAACGGGGGCTCTAAATTATATTTCATATGTACAAGGTAATAAATATACTAGGGCGCTAAACCAAAAAAATGAATTCAAAATTGCAACATGTTGAAATTTGCTTACAATCCATTGAAACAAAAGGAAAAGAGGATATAGACTGTTGCACCTCTATTAAAACACTGGTAAGTATTCAGGCCGAGACATTCCTCAAACGTTCCAGAAACAGGTCCTTGGGTAGATTATTATGAATTATTTCGTTGAACCTTATTCTGAGGTTGGATTGTCTGATCTAATGCTGATTATGGAAAGGGCGACCGACGCCCAGCAAAGTGTATCATCAGGCGGAGTTGGGACCTTTATCTCTGGTGCATAAACTAGTTTGCATAAAAAAACTTAGTATTTATTTACTCGTTTCAATGGGAAAAGGCTTTCACCAGACATTTCAGTGTAAGCTTTACGCTGCTGCGTTTAAATATTTTTAGCCTCTGTTTTATTAAATGTAAAGAATATTCCATTATCCATAGGTAAATGGAAGGCAGCGGAAAATTTTGTGTAAGGTCCTGCTTGAAAGCATAACCTAATTTAAACGGTTCTATTTTTTTTCAGTCAGAATTTTAAATCTTCAAGTGAAGCGTACGATACGATACTTTACATTCATCCTTTCCCAATTAGTAATTCATAGATGAAATTTAACGTTATAAACGAACTTAATTTTCGTTAAAAGCAAAATAATTACCCATGTAAATTCAGTTAAAGCCAAATATATTTAAGTGACAAAGTCTCGGGTCTATATCAGTGAATACGAGAAATTAGAAGATGAATGACTAATCGCTATCTATTATAATTGTTAACTACAATAATCAAAGTTTTGTTGAAACCCAATGATACAGTTAATAAACCACTTCCAAAGGCAAGCGACTCTCCATTCAACAAGGCTCAATCGCCCCCAAAAGTGAAATATCTATTTGACCCTAAGTATATCCACTTGAAGTTGTCACGAGGATCAATACAGAACTGTTGGTGTAGACATACTTATAAATAACCGGACAAACAGACAAAGAAGAAAACGAAAATTCAAACAAACCGAACCGAACTCATAGCCTTTCCCAACTTCGTCGGCGAAGGCAAAAATAGCAAAAGAGAAAGTAAATAAGGAAGCAAAACTATTTTCTTTAATACACCGCAACACACCGTATGTATACCAGCTACGAGCGACGTCATTCTCGCTCATGGTTTTATGGTATCATGTCGTCCATAAACCAAAATGAGAAAGCAGGAACGCCTTTTGACTCACAAACTATGCGACGTAAAAAAGAGATTTTCTTTTATATTTCCTAGCATTTGGACGAAAATGCATTTCCACCTCCGCGCTGCGACGGAGTGCTGTGTAAAATTATGTGGACGGCGAAAGGTCATAAAAATGCTGCGAAGCCTTAATTTAGTAGGATGTCCATTCTCGCGAACTAATGAAACAATCAGTCCCTCTGAAAAGGACGGTATGAAAACCATATGAGCGCGCGTCGACGGAAGTTGCCAAAAGTATCAGATAAAATATAAACCTCTGATATTGACAATGAAGACATACACGTATCAGAGAAATATGAAAAATAGGAAATGCAGGGAATATTGGAATGTAAATCTTTTACACGTAGAAGAGCCATTTACAAAGATCAGTATATAATTCTGGTTCAATTTTTGTAGTTTATTATATAAGTTTGTTGAATATTCTAGTTATTTAACACATTTTAGATATTTCTTTTTAAATACAGACTGGCAGTTATTCCGAGAATGTCGAACAAATGATAGAGAGAGAGCAGACAGAGGAAACAGCTGAAGATTAATTCTCTGTCTGTTTCTCTCGCTTGAAAAAAGTGGAAGCTGTTCAGAACTGGAAAAAATCATTCCTGAGTTCTAATTTATGTCGTATTGCACTAA
>NC_061093.1:36490650-36493150 GCF_015104395.2 Macrobrachium nipponense
ATGAATAATTCCTAACCACCATTTTTGACAATGTTATTGAAAACGAATGTAAGTACAATAAAGGACATGTATATATATATATATATATATATATATATATATATATATATATATATATATATATATATATATATATATATATGCATGTATACACACACACACATACACACACACACACACACATATATATATATATATATATATATATATATATATATATATTGTTATTTGTTAATTTCGTGGAGTCTGTCTCACTGGTTCATATTAACCGTAACCATTAATATTGTGTGCATTCAACTTGTTTTGAGTACTTTGTCACACTACACTCAGCTTGCTACTGTTTACGAGATTTTAATTAAACAAATACTGAAACAAGAATCAAAATAAAAAAATTTCTTGTATGCATCAACCAATGAATATAACTCTCTGCTTTATTGTTTAGGGCCAGGGAACAATTGTGAATGTGAAAGACCTCTGTAAAAAAAAATACAATTTACGAAACGTTTACATCGTCTAAGTAATAACTGATGATGTTGTAGTGTTAGCAAGCGAGGAACTATCACCACGATCCACAGGGACCTTTCGACCGTTATGCAAACGGCCGAAAGCTCCCTGTTTTTTTAACCTTTTAGTATTTTGAAAATTAAAATATTTTGGCTTTTAACTCAAAATAATTTATGTTATGAACTTGCAAATGTTCTTTAGAGCCGAATGTTTTAAGTAGTGCAACAGTATGCTGTTATAGCGAATTGTAACATTATGGGTTTCCATGTGGCATTTCAAATTAATAAAATCATAAAATAATATGAGAGTTCCATCTTAGACGGCATTTGTTTTTCTTTTAGAACGGGGATTGATAAAAAGCTCTCAGCGTATGACTAAGTGAGAGTGTTGAAAGGCTCATTGTGAGAGGAACTCATTGTGTAAAATGGCTGTGCAGTTTTAAGAGTCACAAAGGAAGTAAGCAGAGCTGAGCCTGGGTGAGTAAATAGACTGGAGGCAACAGCCTGGATAATTCACATGACACAACTAGAAGCGAGAGAAGGAAAAAGAAGGGCGGGAAAAAAGGATCGCAGCACTGGAGAATGTAGCCAAGAAATGCTCGCTGGGTTTATTCCTTAATTCTTTGCTTTCCTTCACCTTTCCTGCGAAGAGTACATTAAATATTTACCAAATCTTCTCCGTGGTACACTATAAGGAGCATTTTACACAGTAAAAGATTTCCTGAAGAACTTCAAATGGGAACATTTTAAGAAACAAGTGTTTTTATGACAACAACACGAAAGCATAATTTTTGCTTTATATTTATAAGTATTAAAAATGCATAAATTTGCAATGCATATTCGTGGCATGCATACGGGTTGAATATTACGAAATATGTTTTCATTAATAATTCATATGCGAAATAGCTAATTGTATGAGTATGATTTTTTTTTCTCTTAGAGAATATCTTTTTATTTACTTTAAGATGAAAATATATGGATTTTCTTTAAAGAGAATTTTGACAATGAAATCAATCTGCAAAAGAAATTTACAAGAAGTTCACTATACATACAGCTGCTTCATTTCCGAAATATAAACAGGACGTGTCTAGTTTATGGATGAGGAAGAGAGAAATACCAAAACGCTAAACTACCGCCATATTTCATTTCTGCTGGTTATATTTCCCTTCACTTTCAAGTTTTTGTATTGTTCATTCATTCATAATAAATTACTGGTATATTGCATGTCTTCTCGGAAAGCTAAAGAAAAGGTGAAAGAATTTAGGAAATAAAGAAGATGCCATTCAACTCAATATAACTAACTTGTTGACCAAGTCCAACGTCATTAAAAACAAGAGTATTTATTATTATAGATCTTCTGTTTGTCCTTGTCAGAGTAAAAACAGTTTGAGAAAACCTTCATTCATCCATGCCTCCGTGTTCGAATTTGGCAACTTGTGAAATACAGGCAAAGTAATCGTTTCCAGCAAGTGCAGCATCTTTCAAGGCTAATACAAAATCCATTAGAAGTTGCCTGTCTAAGGGATTATTTAACAGTTGAACACTCTGTTCCCTCTTTGAAGTTACCGAGGAACAAACGCGGTGAATTGATGTTTAATTGTGTGGAATTGCGCAAAACAAATCTTGAATGAGAAGATATTCCTTTTATTTGCTCTCTATTATAAAAGAGTAGGGGATGTCGCCTCTTCCTCTCTACAATCCTCTTCCTTAAGTGCTTTATGTCTCCCCTCAATCCCTTACGGCATAAGCAGCTCACTCATCTCCAAACTCTCCAACTTACGATTAATACTTCATGACGTGATTGTACACAAATTTCATCCGTTATTTTAAAAAAAACCAAAAAACCTTATAGTATGTTTTGTTAGATAATATATATATATAATTATATATAATATATATGTATATAATCTCTATATATCTAGAATATATATAATTAAATATATATAATATCATTAAATCTATATACGGTAGGAAAATGATGAGTGGAAAACTGGGGC
>NC_061093.1:36498150-36515650 GCF_015104395.2 Macrobrachium nipponense
TATATATATATATACAGTGTTTTATGGGCCTTTTATCTTCATATACACATACATACATACTTATAATCAGCGTTTTTTAATTGCAATTTTTATTGTAAACTGGAGATGACAGCCATCAGAATTTCAGCCAAACCAAATGAATTCTATATACTTAACTGTTGCTTTTGCTGATTATATGGTGAAAGTTCGTTTTAGCGCCCACGTAAAGTTTTGATGTTATCTGCCAGGTTACTTCTCGATTCAAGCAAGAGCGTTTATGTACTGCATGCGTCTCTATCTCTAAGTTTTGTGAAATGGCTTTCTCAATTCCACCAACAGATGACTCTCGTCTCTCCCCCGAAAATAAAACTGCGCACAATTAATCATTAGAGATGTTAATCAAAACTTCACATCATGCGCAGCGTCTGAAAGAGATTCGGCGGTGCATAAATTCTCATCCCGAATCCTTCTCACGGTCACTGCCCCGTTTATGCCGAGAGAGATGTTACCGTACAGTATTGAAAAACAATTTCCTGCCCAAATGAGCTTCTGCAGCTGGGAAGAATCTGGAATAATGCAGCGCGTTCGTAAAACGAGAATGGTTCTTGTTAACGACACCCGCCTTCAACCTTTACGACGACGAGGTGCAGCGTGAGATGAGTTTTTTAATGGCTTCAAATGGCGCAGGGATTTCTTTGGGCGTGACACCAAAAAAGGATTTTAGTCACCTTCCTAATTTAGTTTGACGTCGTTGTGCTTGATTCGGGAGTAGCAGAAGAAAGGAGAATGGGTATATTCATTCTGTTTGTTTTTTTGTGTGTGTGTGTGTGGCTTCAAATGGCGCGGTGATTTCTTTGGGCGTGGCACCAAGACGGGATTTTAACAGAAGAAAGGAGAATGGTTATATTCATACTGATATAATTTCAGAGCTTTGACCATACCTTTCATTTTTATAATCCCAAAAACCAATGTTTTTCATGGACAAATCTACAATATTGTTTACGCAGTTTATTATAGAGTTCACTAAGCGCACAAAATTATAATAATCAGGGAACGAATAATTTAATTTTTGCTTCCAGATTTTAGTCAAATTTTAATTTCAGTGTATATTTTTTATACTAATACAAAGATGTTGAGGATGTCCTTTCATTATTACAAAATCTAAGAACGATACAAGACATCCATTGATGCCATTCATGGCAATATATGAAATATCGAAATCTAGGTATTCGACAATGTGGACACTGATGTCTGATTCTTGCATCCTTAAGTTTGGGCAAAAATGTCATTTCATCTTTACATACTGAACTTCTAAATATCTTTACAGCGTTCATATTCATTTCGTTTATATGGATGAACTTCACTTCTTCAAATTAAAACTGAATTTCAATTAGATATAAAAGAGAGAGAGAGAGAGAGAGAGAGAGAGAGAGAGAGAGAGAGAGAGAGAGAGAGAGAGATATTAGCTCTGAAACTTACATGAACGTAGACAATACGTTTTTCTTGCCTATACGTTTACATGAATTCACCAGTTAAAGACATGGGTATTAACTATCTCAGGGGAGATTACTAATCTTAAAGTAAGATTTTACTGCAGAGTAAACCTCTATGTACATAGGATCATCACAGACCTCAAGAAATATCTTACATGTAAACTTACGAAACAAAATCTTTTAGTAATTTGTGTTACAGATAACAACCGTCGAAACTAATTCACTTCTACTTCTTAGCATATGAGATATGCATCTTGTATCCGGACGACGTAAAATTAAGCCAAAAAGTAGGAAAGTAACGAAAATGCTATAAAAAAACAGCAATTACAATATCTGATTTAGTGTACACAAGTAATACTAGTATGTATTATCTTTCGCCACACGCTGTTCTATTAAAACCCTATTATCTTACATAATGTCATTTATTATTTAGACAATACATATTGACCTGATTTTCTAAAAACCTTTTGCTGAGTCTAATCAGCGCTGAAGAATTTGCTTCGACATTTCCCTGGCTAAAATTATTCATGATTTTCGCGTTAGTCTTCATCTTTACGTAGCAGAGCTTATCTCGAAAATCGTCGTTTTCCAAATTGGATTGATGAAGTATACTGAAGTTCTCTATGCATTAAATAACCAGCACTTAATCTGGATCACTATTCATCTCTTTCAGACTGACGTCGTGTGAACTGGTTAATTAGGATCTTAAAAAGCTTTTCGGGCGTTCCATTAGCTAAATTGAAGGTACTTAACGCACAAATGGAAAGGTTTCTTACTTAGGAGCTGCTGCTAAAGGGCCATTTATTAAAGATTTAGGAAACGATCATGAGTAGCTAAAGCAGCAGATACGCAGGAGAAAACTTCACTTCGAACAATGAGACCTGAGAGTAATGAAGGCCATAATGAACACCATTAACATAATCTATGAGGGCTGCCAGGGAAATTGATACACTCGGTTCGACTTGCAGACGAATATTAAGGCTTATGCTTTTAAGTTCGTTGTAATACAATAACGGACAATTCTATTTTTTTTGTGTGGGGGGGAGTGGGGTGAATTTCATGATTATGTAATTGTTGCCATGTGTTTTGCCTTAGCTCGTAATATAGTATATACATCATGGCTTCATTGAATGTTAGCTGTCGGCTGAATATAAATAATTATCAATATGCATATTGCGAGACATTGTGGTTATTGTGTTCTATTGGATTTCAATTAGAAATTCCACTGCCACTTCTCATATTACCGTCATCATTATTCAGTGTATGAATTCCTGCATTATGTACAGTGGAAAGGTCCTCATGTACAGTGTTTTAATTCCGTAGTCGGCCAATTGTTAATTTGGATTAAGTCAGTCCCCTGAAATGAATTTGCTGATGAAGATGCTCCAGAGTTAACTGATTTGATTGTCTTCCTACTTTCTGGCAGTGCACTTGATCTAGTTCTAATGTATAATTCTATTAATTCACTCTGAGAGAATGAAGTCAATTCCAAGTATTTAGGTAGAATAATCTGTTGGCCAGTTTTTTTTTTTTATATGTAGCTTTAGTTCCTCGTTGGACGAGTGGTTTTCACGCTCGGCTATCAGTCCGAAGTTCGATTCTTGGCTCGGCCAACGCGGAGTCGGAGGATTTTATTTCTGGTGGTAGAAATTCATTTCTCGATATAATGTGGTTCGGATCCCACAAATAAGATGTAGGTCCCGTTGCTAGATGGCCAATTGGTTCCTAGTCACGTAAAAATATCTAAAGGTTCGGGACAGCCGTAGGAGAGTTGTTAATCAGCTCGGTGGTCTGGTTAAACTAAGATATACTTAAGTTTTATGTAGCTTCAATCCTCTTCGATAGAGGCTCATCATTTTTTTGAACCTTCTCATCTGTTTTCTTACACATACTCATCTTCTCTCAAGCACTAAACTGAATTAACTACACTCAATTGTGTCTGGTAGTTATTTCTATTCACATTTAGTTTAAAATTGTATCAGGGAGGGAGAAAGAATTCACTTTCTACATATTTAAAGCGTTCAGCGAGTCTCCATTAGAGTAAAACTGAGACCCTTAACTCATTGGAACTTCATTTCTGCATTCAAAAGAATTCGTAGGAGCCTAAAATTAAATGTTTATTATCAGCGTATCCAAAACTGTTAATTAAGTTACTCAAAAAGGAGGTGTTACCGTAAAGGTGTTCCAATAGTGTAAATATTAGTTTACATTCTCTGCCTGTCTGTCTGTCGGTCTCCCTCATCCTCTCTCTCTCTCTCTCTCTCTCTCTCTCTCTCTCTCGAGCTTTCATGTTCGTCTAATGATCATATATATATATATATATATATATATATATATATATATATATATATATATATATATATATATATATATATATATATATATATCCCATGAGAAAGCAGCACAAAGATTTCAAGGTTCCCTTTTTTCAAGAATTCTCAAAAGTCGTTTAAAATTTTCAAATTTCAGGGACTAATTATAGGTATTGTAAACACGAGCAGCCATCTGTAAACTATTCCATTTCAAAGTAACTTAATTGAATTTTTCACGATTCCTGATCATCGGTAAAAATGTCCATAAAAAAGGAAGCGGAATTAAGTTGAGATAAAATTTCTTACTATTCTTGACTCTCAATTGACTCTTCATGAGAAGTGAAAACTTTTTAGCCCTGGGATCATCCCCTTAATCTAATTTCTGTCAAAATCTTGCACCTGGTCGTCTAATTAACTCGATGTCTGGGATTTCAGTTTCGATGATGACATTTTTCCTTCAGGATTTCTCTTGTAAGAAGAAAGTATCTTTTTTTTTTATACTCAAATTTCCTCACATGTTCTTCAAGGTATCGAGTACTGTAAGTTTAAAATGTTTTTAGATTATCTATTTATACATCTTGTCACACTGCAGGTATCAAAAGAATTCCAGTTGTCTTCCTCAATTGTCCTATTACGAAGCTTATGGGACGTAGTCTTAATGTAAAGAGTGTAATAAGTCTTTATAAATATTCTATATTTACGGATATTTTCTCTAGAAGGTCTAATAATCACTTGACAAACAAGGAAAAACAAACCTTCATCATACTCGAAGCGATTGTTGGGTCACACAGACATACCACGTGACTGAAATTCTAAGCCGCCATACTGGATGGGGGATTAGGAGGACGCGCTGTCAACAACGAGACACTATTGCCTCGAAACCTGAGTCATCTCAAGAGGCAAATGACCTTGTTGTTCTCACCGAGACAAGACAAACTTGGAAAGCTTTCTGGAATGGGTGATCGGCCTGAAATACCAAAAACTATTTTCGTCGACGAGGAAGACCTGGTAACTCTGACCTGAAGCACTCGTACTGACAACCTATGTATAATATGTATACTAGTTTTATTTTTCCATCTGTCCACCCGCATGTGGTGTTTGCGTATGGTAACACTGCGTCCCTGGCTTTAGATAGTTACATTCAGCTTACATTTAACAATTATAATAATGTCCTATTTCGAATATTAACAGTGTAATTCGCAAACAGTAAATTATTAAAACTTTTCAGTTCCAAATGTACACCCAGATATCCTTTTATTTACGTAAAACTCACACAAAGCGTAACTATCTGAAACCCGGGACGCAGTGTTAC
Source organism: Macrobrachium nipponense (assembly GCF_015104395.2). Classification (NCBI taxonomy): domain Eukaryota; kingdom Metazoa; phylum Arthropoda; class Malacostraca; order Decapoda; family Palaemonidae; genus Macrobrachium; species Macrobrachium nipponense. Next base: position 36,503,247 of record NC_061093.1, read on the forward strand.
CATATGCAAACACCACAGGCGGGTGGACACATGGAAAAACAGATTATAGTGCTCTATAGTAACTGAAAATCGATAAATTTTTCGATGTTTTATGATTGTTATGTAGCCGAATTAGCTGAAATGAGCTTAGAGTGAAAGGTAAAGTCGTGTCTCTGGGAAGAATAATCCATTATCTTTAAGGTCTGAGAACGAGAGGAAGTATTTCTAATCTCTCTCATCGTTACAAAGGTTGATGACTGATATATCAGAAAAGCTTGAAATAGAATATTCCCTTTCCCTCAGGATTTGCAATATCGATTGTTTTCGAAACTGCAAGAGTCTGTACGTTTTATCATCGTCTACTGGCAACCTACCGCGAAGAAATAAGTGGTAAAAGGACGAATAATTTCAGTTTTTACAATTCCGAAATATTAGGCAATAAAAATACGGGCTCAAGTCACCTAACGTAAAAACTGCACCTAAGTTGGGCTTCTCTGAGAAATGTCGCGTGTGTCTCGCCCTGAATCTTCGAATAATGGTTTGATAACGCTCGAGTTAATTTCTGATTGCTGATGATTTTGAGTAGCATCGTTAACACTTAATTAACTGCAAGTAATTATCCCTATGGAATGATTAATTGTCACGGCAGCTGGCCGAAACACATTAATTAGTGTACCATCTTATTAAACATTCGCAAGCTGGTCCTTTGGGTGTATATTGGGTTTTATTATTGATCAGGTCAGAGAATGATGTTCACTTCGTGTTAATCAAACCTTTGCCATTATGTATCAGTCATCGGTAATATTTATAACATTATTCTACTATGGCTTGCAAATACACACCTGCCCACATAAACACGGACACTATATATATATATATATATATATATATATATATATATATATATATATATATATATATATATATATATATATATATCCTCTGTGTTACTTAATAAAGGCAATAATGCTCAAGGAATACTAATAAGTCAATAAGTTATGAGGTAGTCATGCAAAGAGAGAGAGAGAGAGAGAGAGAGAGAGAGAGAGAGAGAGAGAGAGAGACTTATCTTAGTAACCTATAGGGAACGAATATCCCTAAATCTGATTTAGATTCTGGTAGAGGGAGAAGAGCACTTTTCGTGCCTATTAGGGTTGAACACTATCCTGGTAAACGATTTCTCAGTATTCAAAGCTGGTTGATAACCAGACGTTTGAAAATTTTATGTTTTCAGGCATGGGGAAGTTATTGGTTGAACATCAGAAAATGATTTCATGATTGCAGTGTACTGATTGGAGATGGAGATAGACAGAGACAGGAAAAAGTGACGGGTACGGGTTTGCATATGCCGATACATAATACTCAAGGTAAATAAGTAAATTAGTGATAAAAAAATGATATTTGCAAAAAAAAAAAAAAAAAAAAAACTTAGAAAATACAGAACATGTAAAAAAAATAGCATCGGTTCCATGGCCAGATCTAAAATGTCCTAGAAATATTAGATGACAAAAATACTAGATTGGAATTCTACGCTGCGGAAGTCAAGATTGTTGATGGCAGTCCATCTTATTATCAATTAATGTTATGTAAGGGTAAGATATTTTCATTATAAAAAACGTCAACTGCCGAAATGGAGATGAATAAAATGTATCTGTAGCAAGCCTCTAACTGTTTGCTTCACAAGCGAAAAAAAAAGGCCTCATTAACACCACTTTTCCGCTTAATTCATGTGATGTCTGTTTGCGCTTTAAGCAATTATCTAGCATTTACCTGTTTTCCTAGTCTGGCTCAAAAATCGAACATAGGTTTCTCAGTTTGTGAACTAAACGCTTACTCTCGGAGAGAGAGAGAGAGAGAGAGAGAGAGAGAGAGAGAGAGAGAGAGAGAGAGAGAGAGAGCTCAGGGAATCTATTTTCTTTATTTTATCATGCTTGCAAAAGCTTTCTTTTAACTCTGCTGCTTTGCATTTGCTGCATATCTCTCTTGAGGAAGAAAAGTGCACACATTAGATGAGTTTGCCTTTAAAGGCGTTGCTTGACGTCCCCAATTTGCCTTCTGAGACTGTAATCTTACTATTGTCATAGAGATTCTGTTGACACGGAAGAATAAACTCATTCAAGGATGCAAGTTTGCGACATGAAGTTGACACAGGAAAGGGCTTGTGCACAACAATAGAACTTTCACGTGAATTCGGAAGTTATATGATTGCAACGAAGCTAACTGTATGCTGCTTTTTCAGTAAGGTACCAAAATAACCCTTCAATTCGTAGGAAATATTAAAAATAACAAATTATGAAGAATTGAATTGTGGAGATCTAATCATATTTCGGCGCGCCAAGAGTCTACGAATTCTTTTGGTCTTCTTTAGAAAATTGTCAATGAGTTAGTTGATTTAGACAGGCTGTCAATTTTAACTGGAACAAACAATCCATTGGTAACTTTCATTGATTATAGAACATTTCTTTTTTAGTTGAAATTTATGACTGCAATCATAGAACCTTTTATCATTTTAATCCATTAAATATAAACCAAATTAGTTAACTCCCGTAGAACCGATGTCATCATAACAACTGGAAAACTACGGTTTACGGGGGAATTATGCTTCCATATTTATGCTCTGGAATTTTCCAGGAATAAAGAGAGAAATTATTTCATATCTTAATGAATTTTATGATACCTACTTCTCATATTCTGATTTTCAGTAGTTACTGATATTCGGTTAAAAGGTTAAAATAGTAGCGCCATCTACATGAGGTAACCACAATCCACAGAAAGAAAAGAGTAACTATTACATTTCCAGGGTCATAATTGTGCTTAATGGAAACGTGTTGGTCTTATGCCATTGACATAAATTCACGATCCTCGTATTTTGTGGGAAAATACATTTTGGGATACAGCAATCAGGGACATAAAGCAAGTCATCAGGAGACAATGTTATTGATTCGGGTTTTCCCGGTTGACATTTTATAAAAATCAATCTTATCAGGGCAAAATGCAAAGCAGGAATATGTTTACATAAGCTCAAACCAATCAGGACCAAATATAATCGCTTATGTAATATGGGGCAATATCATCAACCAGTTTTTATATGCCGATGGATAGAAATGTATAAATGTTACCTTAAGTGAGAATGTTGCATTCCTTTGATCTTTTTACAATATCCTGAGGTATAAATTTTTTGCGAACACTTCAACCTGGTCAAAAAATATTATTTAGCATTGAAATCTACGCAGTCACCTTCCAAAATTATTGCAAAGGAACATTTTTCTGATACTGGAAAGTGACCGCGTTTATTCTACTTTTAAATGGCACGCGGCATGTTTAAAGGACGCTTGATGATCAAATGATTTTAAAAAATGGGCTGATTTGTCAAAAATATACAAAATACACTTACAAAGAATCTCAACCTCATCAATCACAACAGTCCCATTGTCAAGAATCTCACAAAATTTCATATTTTCACTGAAAAAACTACTATTTAGCGAACGGAAACAATCTCCTCTAAATGCGGACAAAATTATCTTCTGCGGCGTCCGAGGAAAAAGAGGAATTCATAAATCATTTCCCGCAACGTTTTCCATCCCACGGCGTTATGGAACGCGGTCCATAAATCTTGTTTTTATGTGTTCATTTCCTCACCGTAATTTTGCTCTCTCTCTCTCTCTCTCTCTCTCTCTCTCTCTCTCTCTCTCTCTCTCTCTCTCTCTCAACTGGTTGATTTAAAGCTAAACCATGAAACGTTTTTATTTAAAAACACGTCTTGACATTTAGGTGAAGTTTATAGTACGACTTGATTCAATGTATATCCCGCCTCGCCCATATTCTGAAACCGGCCTTCTGAATTTGTGTTACATATAAAAGACGTATACATTCTCGGGACGTCCAAGCACGAAACCTTACTGAAAAAATCATATCAGGAAACGTTGCAAATGCAGCTCTGCAGTTCTTGAAAATGGCATTTAAAGTCCCAAACCTGTGCGATAGCAGATTTTTGACTGATGAGGAAGCTTTAAAAAAGTGAAGATCAGTGAACTTCACTTCTTAACTCCCCATTTACATATTATTTGAAAACATTGTCATTAAAAAAGAAGGGGGAAAGGAAAACATGTTTCTGCTTGGAAAATGTCTTTTACACTGTAATTACTTTGGTATACAATGGTTGAACACGATGAGCAAATGAAAATAGGAATGAAAACTATAGTTATTAACACCTGAATGGTCATATCAGATGTTGCTAAGTGGGCGGATGCTAATTGGCCCCTTTGATCTTGGTGAAAGTCCCTCCGCTCCGCACATGAAATTCCATTCTGGCTCTCATGCGAGTTCCGTTACTGCTGGCGAAGGGCCATTATCATTGCTGTTTGTAGGGTGTGGATCTAGTGTCTAGATCCTTGTGTGGATATCAGTCCCCTCGGCATCGTTAATTGATCATGCTGTTCTGTTGTTTCGGCAGAACATACTCTGGGGGTAACTGGATATGTAATGTAGGCTTTAACGGGGCGATGCTCAGCTTCTCGACAATTTCGGTGGCCCAAAGTTGTCTCGGAAGCGGATGATTTCTCTGCCTCTATTTAAATCATTTAACAGAGGTTTCTTGACACGTGTCTCCCTAAAGTGCTGGTGGTGAGTCTCAATTATTGTGATGGGTTTGCAATTGTGGAGTCGTGTGGTTATGGAGGGTTGTGGGTCCCTTGGTCAAAGAAATATCTCATCAGAGGCATACGAGTCTTATACTTTTGTTATCAGTGGCAACATGTGTTAGGTCCTACTGCGATGGTAGCACGTACTATAATATCACTTAAAATCAGTCTAATATTATTCTAAAGGAATTTTGATATGTAATTATATGATTATTTGTAATTAAAGGACTTATGAATTTTGTTTTATCTGGTCTCCGTAAAATAAATATTGAAATGAATATATTGTCTACATCTCTCAAATTCATGTGAAGATTGAAAGTTCACATGGTGATTCTCGCTATCACTTTTGTAACAATATAACCGACCATGAAACTTGGTAAATTTGGAATTCTATTTGAATAACTTGATGGTAACAGAGAGCAACACATGAAATATGAAACAACTACTGGATTTTGAAGTACGTCACTGTATCTATTTCCCTCTTGTGTTGGCATAATTCCATACATAACGAGTAAGAAAGCCTTCCATGTTTTTCATGAAAGGGAGAGAAAGAAAAGAACAGTGGGAAAGACATCATTCCAAACTCTATCTGCAATGTATCCATTAATCTAAGGTATATACGTGATAACAGGCCATACACAAAAGGGGTCATTATACAGAAGAGGGTAATACAATTATCAGAAGAGGAGGCCTAGCCTCTGAGAGCATGATCTATCTTACTTAAATTCAATCCTTCATATTTGACAAAAACATAATAGAGACATATTCAATCCGTGCATGGTTTAGTGACCATAGTCAAAATATTACCACTGGTAATCAAGCAGATAGAAACATCCTCAAAACCCGATGTAAACAAAACTTCAAGGTGAAAGTTACTGTTGGGAAAGACAGATGAGACTCTACAGGAAGAGTAAAATTCCTTGTAAAAAAAAAAAACCCCCGCTTTAGAGAGAGTAATCAACAATAAGAGGAAAAGAGGAATTTTTATACAGAATTGATTTTTAGATGGAAACGGGTTATAAAAGAAAAACGTATCATCAAGCCAAGTTTCCGGGAAGCGGAAAAGAGTAGAATTACCATGTGCAATCTAGTCCATGGATGGAAAGTCTGTTGTTTGGGTATGTTTTGAAAGAAGTGCGCCCTACAACAAAATTCTGAGTTTTTGTTAAGCTAAACGAACGCGGCGGATTGGAGTAGTCAGTCTTTTGCGGGAAATGTCGGACAAAAGCTTCGTTGGAATTGAGAGACGAGTAACTTTATACCACTAACGATGAAGGTACCGGCAAACTCTCCAGAAGAATTGCAACAGAGTCTGAACCATAGTAATGGAGATATGCTCTGTATACATGAAGTCTTTACTGAATAGTTAGTCATCTAGTCACACAAACATTAAGAACGCAATTAAACTCTAAAACACTACAGCATCCACATCCAGGAATTGTATTATTTGTAGACAGCAGCAAAGTGCAGATTCAAAACGTCTTAAATTTAGATTCACTTCTATAAACTGAAGGAAAGAAAACACGGCGCACAGAGTTCCCAGTTTACACAAAACGTGCGAGAGAACCGTAATTCTTTGGGCTACAGGAGCTTTTCAAGGAATGAATTTCAGTTCGGTGTCGCAGATGATTCTTCCATCGGTGAAACTTTCCACATTTATTTTCTCGCCACAACACTGGTCGAAGTTCGCCTCTTTATGAGCAGACTTTTACCGTTATACGGCTCGTAGTGCTTATGAGATATGCCTTCGGAAGCGAATGCATTGCATCAAAGCGCTACTGAAATTCGGGTCCGTAAGCGATTATTTATGTTTATCCTCAGCAACATTTTTATGGTATCCTTTGGCGTACGCAGTTCCGCAAATATTGTATGACACAAACAAAAAACAAATACATAAATAATTCCAAATATTATTTCTGAAATGGCATGATCACAGAATCAACTAATTGTGCAAATTATATTCTGTGAGGTACACCGATATTACGATATGAATTAATTTCTATAAGACTGAGCTTTTCTGAGATTTACGGTTATTAAAACTGACGTCACGACATCTAAAAGATAGATAGATAGAGAGAGAGAGAGAGAGAGAGAGAGAGGAGAGAGAGAGAGAGAGAGAGAGAGGACCCAATGTAAATAAAGCATTTCTAACCCTACATTTCACCCAAACTGCTGATATAACAATTTTCGTCTCTGTTCGTAACAATAAATTTATATCTTCTCTTCTCATTTTCTCTGTTATCAAGGTTATATGATAAAGAGATTCTTGTTATGGAAAATACTGATTTACACTACATTCATAATCAGTAGTCTCTTGACTTTTACATTTACCAATTTGTAAGCCAGTAATAATGATAACCAGGATACCGAAGTTATAGAAATGAAAAATAATTTACAAATTCTTGTTGAAAGTATGCTTGACTTCATTGTCAAGACGAAAAAAATAGATTCAACTGATATATTAGTGATGCGTGCTTCACTGCTGTTAATGTTTAACGACGATATTACCTACAGTGAACTATTTTCTAATTGGTGTCTAAAGAAGATACGAAAATTAATTAGGTTTTGCATTTTTGATATGTGTCATTACTTTTTTTCAACTTATTGACAGATTTAATTACCATTTTTAATCTTATCCAGATCACTTTTGCGGCAAAAGTCAGATATTAATTTTCCAGCACATTACTTGCTGTAATGAGCAACATTCTTTTTCTTCTTTTTTTTTAACACTGGGAAGTATTCATCAAAGCCAATCAGGATTAATTCCTCATCAAATCATTACCTTTTTTTATATAGACACGATTACTTACTGCCTGCGTTTTCGCTTAGCGATGTTTTATTTTAACTGACCGGGAAAGATTTTAGTGTTCATTTTAAAAGAATTTGGCTGAAATGTATGCCCCAACACTGAAAAAACCAAAGCAATACAATAATATATCCAATAATAAATATTTATATAATTTGACGTATTTTATTATACACTAAAAGCAGATAATAGATATATAATTTTCGAAACCCAGTAAAACTATACTAAACTGCCTATCTGATGATCTATTATTTATTGCAGTTCATGCTAAATATTTGGTATCGAACCAAACAAAACAAAAAGATGCAGCCAATTTTTTTTTATTCTCGAGACAGATTTTTACTTAACGATATTTTTCGTTGATCAGCGAGAGTACAAACGTTTTTCATGTTAGGATACTGATTTCATTTTATTTCAAAACTGAGTAGCTGTATGAGGAGCGGGTACAGAATAGGGTGGCAGAGGTAAGGTGTGAGAAATCCTAATCCTAAAATACCAGACCTTACTTTCATAACCATTGTAAACCATCTTAACGTTGGACTTACGTAATGAGTTTATTTGTGTATGCATTGTATTTTAAATTGCTCAGAGCAATTCATGAACCAGTACGATAAATCAATGAAAGGCGTGCTATACCTATCAGTATGCTTTTATGATTATTTTTACGGAAATTGCTGATAGTTTATACGGAACATATTTGGTGAGCAAAAACGCATATCCATAATATTATCTACGAGATAGATAGATAGATAGATAGATAGATAGGAAATGGCCAGAGAGAGTTTACCATAGTTTTGTAATAATTAAAAAACATTATCATACATTTTCATTTAAATATTATTGCATAGTAGTTACTTTTATATCGAAACATGGATGCAAATGAAAATACAAAAATGTACAACTTTAACGAATATTGATGCTATGCTATATCAACTCACACTCTTGTTACTGTTTAATTGTAAATATACCTAATGTGCGATAGATAGATAGATAGATAGATAGAGAGATAGATAGATAGAGAGATAAGATACGGCCTGAGAGAGTTTACCATAGTTTTCTAATAATTGAAAAAGATTATCATATATTCAATTAAATATTATTGTATAGCAGTTACTTCCATACCGAAACATGGATGCAAATAAAAATAAAAAAGTGTAGAGCTTTAACGAATAATGATATTATGCTTTGTCAATTTACTCTCTTGTTACTGTGAAAATATAAAATACCTAAAGCGCGACTTTCCGTATCCTTTACCCAATTTTCGACGGCAAGACCGCCTTCAGAGCATCGCTTCCGCTTCCTGGAGAGGATTTAATTGACGTGTCGGGCTAAGGACGTCCTCAGCAAACTCATCGATTTCCTCGCATACAGATTGCCGGTTCGGGAATGGGAATCCATTCTCCAGCGAGATCAGCCGAGCGAAACACGGAATTGAATGCAGAATTCCGGTAAAACTTGCTGATCTTCCGCATAGCGGGGATATCCATTTCCGAAATGATTTCGCTTTCTAGGAGTCAAATTTTCTTCTGTAATAGGTTTTATTTTACGGTGCGATTTTATTTCATTTCGTGATAGACTGAAGTGAGGGTCCTTAGGACTTCATTATTTAATCTCATTTGTCTGGAAAAAGCAGTAAACTGTATAGCTTCAGTTATCAGACGCGACGAAAGTTAATGGGGATAATGGACGCTGTGGCCTCTTCGTAAGAGTTGAAACTGTTTTCAAATAAAAAAGCCATGACCTTGTCTCAAAGATTTCGAGTCTGTTTTCAAAAGATATTGGAACTTATCACACTGATTTGATACGTCTTCTTTTTATTTTGTTATAATTCATATGATTCCATCTACTACCTTAGTAGCTAATCATGAAGACTGTTATAACTTTCACGAGTAAATTACATTAAAATTTGCTATATCTTAGAATGAATGCATTTGCTTATTGATTTAATCCACAACGTTTTTAATACACAGACAAGTAGCCAAAGTGCACATTTACCTTGGGAGAGTTATGAAAATGAGCAAATGAGAGTCATATTTCTAAATCAAAATGACTGACGATGCTCACCATGAGCAACCATTCCTGAAAAGAAGAATCTCGAACTGCTAAAACCAGAGTGAGGTGCATGCAATAAAAAAGAGTTTTGAATGTTTTCCATGATAATAAACAAATACAGCCCTGCTATAAAGACAGGGAAGGGGAGTCGAGTAACAATTATTATGAGAGATGAGGAAGATAATGAATGCTTGAAACAATAATGGCGAAAGAAATGTAACTCATAAAGAACTCGAAATGAAAAAGAAAATTCTTTGATTAATGAGGAATGGAAGATGTTGAGAATATATGTGGGAAAAAACTGTATATTTGATTTTAACTTACCTTTTATCAAAAGGGATTTCGTTAATTTGATGCTGAGAACCTCTTTAGTTTCTTGACTGTGACTATGTTGGTAATTCCTCTTTAAGATATATGAAAAGTGATTAATGTGGTTTGGAAGGAGTATAAGTATGTATAAGTATTTTCATACGAAATTCCTGAAAGTTTGCCTTCCTTTTTGGTCGTGCCAATTATCAGTGTTGAATTTTTCGTACCGTTTGATTTGTAAATTTCATAATCATATGAATTTCAAAATATCTTTCCGGATATGAATGTGTAAAAATAACTAACAAAGAAAACTGTATTTTTTAATGAAATAATATTGAAAATCTTTCTAATATTTCAGATATACATTGTCATTCGAAATTATTACTTCGCAAGTTTTTTCACATTAAAATGATTGGAATAAACTTCATTAGTCAAATCAGATATATCACCTGTCGATAAACAATAGGTAAGTCCAGTTTGTTGTGTTAAGGTCAATACAGATACAAATTGTTTTAAAAGGTTGCCTACGTTTTGTATTCCAAATGTCCCGGGAACCTGATTAAGAGATAAATCTGAACTGCGCCAAATCATTTCGACCCGTTGCATTAAGGGCCATTATGTATGGTAATCTCTCACTCGTTATTCGAGCATCCATGGAACCTCTAATATCCATCTAATTAATTTTCTGCCAAGTGAATCTTGTTACCCAGAATCCTGGTCTGTTTCTAAAAATATCCTTACTTGGTTATCAATTAAAATTTAATCTTTCAGACAAGTTTGTATGAGTAATCTTTAGAAATATAATAATAATAATAATAATAATAATAATAATAATAATAATAATAATAATAATAATAATAATAATAATAATATAATAATAATAATAAATAATAATAATAATAATAATACCCCCGCAGTAACCCGCCAGTTGGTTAGCATGTGATAGACGTAATAATAATGATAACAATAACAATAATAATAACACGAAGTTTCTTTTAAAAAATCAGCATTTCTAGATATGAACATTAACGCAGTCAACACTTTGTCTCATAGATATAGAATTATTAACCCCATCTTTTCACACCTACGATTTGCATGATACGGTAACCTTTAATAAACACCTATGCTCCCAATACAGGTGTTTCTAGCCATCACCTCATTGATATCTTACGCGAAAAATAACACAATAAGTTACACATCAAGGCACTACACAAAAATGGAGTATAAGTGATTTGAGGGTTCAAAAATAAGAAACTTAAAGACAATTAAGAACCTCTATAAAACATCCGTGTGAAATAGAACCAGCTGAATGTATAAAACTGGGAAATTGAAAAGTTAGAAATAAAACCACTCGTGAATTATCTAAAAGAGAAAAAGTATGAAATAAAGAATAACAATGAATAATAGGGAAAAAAAGCGAATAATTAAGAACTTCATGCAAGAAACCTTTTTAGTTATCATTAAATAACTTATATTATAGGATACAGGGTAGAAGATAAACAGTTAAATATCCACTTACATTAGTTTATGAACTTTCCGTGCCACTAAGTCGTGCGTATTATACATGTATAACTTAGAATACCTCTTTACAATTACTAAAAAAAATTATATAGGAATTTGTAGCAAAGGAAGCAGCATTGATATATTTGTCTATTTCCATTTACGTATCTGTAATTAGTGACCAAATCAGTGATAACATAAACAAGCAGCAGCAATACCACCTTCATATCTCATTTCTGTCCTACCTGAGTTATCATTGAGAGGGAAATTATTGTTCATTGCCAAGAATATTGTGATTTAATATATCAGGGAGAACCAATGTGCAGGAGGGGAGAATTACATTGAAGGACCCTTGCCTCCTCACGGGAAACATTGTAATTGAATTGGTTACATGCAAATTCGTTCCTATTTTCCTACTGCATCCGTACACTCAGACAAGCATATCGTCATTTGCGTCAGGGTCAGTCGATACAAAAGGACGTGGATAAGGTTACAAAACAGATTTCTTTCAAATTTATGTCATGCCTTCATTTCTGAGAAAAAAATAATATTCACGATAGTCTCTGGAGAAAACTTGGTAAAGCACCATTTTGTATAGAACATAAAGTTGGGGTCATAAAGCAAAAGTTTCTTATTATGAAAATACTATTAATGAGGTTTTGTTTGATGGTCACAAGTAAACAAGGCAAAGAAAATTTCGTTTCCCGAAATTATCTCCTTTACATTTCGTCTTAAATGAGAATAAATCACCTTCAAGTTGAATAAATAGAAGCTTTAAATGACATGGGAATTGTACAAGCATATCAGGTTTAAAACAACAGAATAGAGCATTAATAAAATAGTATGCATTAGTCTTCATTTCAAACCGTCCAATAATATTTTAATGAACCTATCTTTTTAAGATTTAGACAATAAATGACCAGTATATTATAGAGATGGACTAATGACGAAGAGGATACGGAAGTTAGAAGTTGATCTAAGGAGTGAATAATTCAGTCTTTATAGGATTTTATAGGATGGCCCAGATGTTGGTGTACCTAGAGATGGAGCGTAAGTACTAAAACAAAAGGTCCTTGATATCTCAGAAATACTCGTGCTGGGAGGATAGATTTTCATAC
>NC_061093.1:36520650-36538702 GCF_015104395.2 Macrobrachium nipponense
TACCTTTAAAAATGATAAAAATGTCATCCACCTATCTCGCCCATAAAACTGGTTTTCGTTTCCTTAATCACACCTGTTTAAAATTTCTTTTTCCACAAACTCCATGCAAATGTTAGCGAGGACAGGAGACAGGGGAGACCCCATGGCTACACTTCTTTTTGAGCAAATCCCTGATTATTGAACTGGAATACAGTGGACGAGACAACATAATCTGATAAGGGAGAAAAAACTGCTCCGCGGGAATGGGGAAAGTCAAATTACCCTGATCATGTTCTTCCTGTAACTTTGTGATCACATAATCTAATGGAACGTTGGTAAATAATGCCGTAACATCTAAACTCGCCACCCTCCCATCTACCCAATTACTATCTTTGACCCGCTGTATAAAACTGGAATGAATGCTGTAAATGAGCACTTGAGAACGTGCCAAGAAACTGAACTAAGAACCCTGAGCCACCACTCTGCTTAATGTGTTTTGCGGTGAACCACAAGCAGCAATAATAGGCCTGAGGGGCACCCAGGTTTGTGAACCTTAGGAACACCATAAAAGTAAGGTACACTAGGGGATCTTGAAGAGATTTTTGATAAGACTAATTCTTTGTGCAGAGGATCAGAAAGGGTATTGGCTATTTTTCTAAGTTTTCTATTAAATTCTTGTTGCATTTTGGTGGCAATGGACGGGGACCGCAGTTTGAGATAAGTTTGGGTATCATTTAAAAGGGCATAAGCTTTCTCCAAATGATCACTTGTGTTCATGACTACTGTAGCTCCTCCTTTGTCAGCTCTCATGATCATGATTTCTTTGTTTCTTTTAAGGAAGCTAGTGCCAGTTTGGTGCCTTTTAGGTAATACATTAATAGACTTATTATTTATATTATCAGTTATGATAGCACCTTTTAAGAAATTTATAGTAAAGTCTGGGTATTTAAAATTAAAAAAATTAATACTACTAATAGAGTTTAGTACATCAAGTTTGTCTGTGCCGGTACAAAAACCCATCCCCAAGTTAAGAACTTCAAGTTGTTCTTTATTTAATAAAACTGTGGAAAGATTATTTACTTTATTAGTAGAATAGTCCCATTTTGAATAATCTAGTGCACGCATTAATTTGTTATGTAGGCTCTGTTTATGATCCCTGGCCCTAGCGGCAACTACCTCACCTGCTCTTTTGCCCTGCCCTGGCACCCTCTTTTGAATTCTGGCAGATTGTAGACGGTCTCGAAGTTCTCTGAGTGACTAGCGGTAATTCCAGATTGTAAGACCTCGACATCCCATTTAGCTTCCTGTATTTGTCTTGAAGGAGATATCTGGCTAAAATTCAGGAAACTCTTCTCCCAGGAAGGAGGTACGGGAGCAGATTCCAAAAGACTTAGGTAAGATATGTTCCTCCAAGCATCTGCGGAGGAAGGCCAGCTGATTCTTCCTTCTGAGCCACCTGGTCCAACGATTTAAAATGAATGTAAACGTGGACAATTTTAGTAGGGAAAAACTCTCTATCACGAGAGTATATATAATGCTCTAAAGGGTCCACAATAATACAGAGTGTAAAAAGTCTGTGTATAATTTTGAAGACTTTACAGAAAGCTTTCGAACCCTTCCCTGGGTTCATCTTCAGTCCAAACAGGAAAATCCCAAAAAGATATTTGTCCCTTCCCTTTAATCCAGAAGTAAAGAATATTAGTGGACATATCAACAAAAGTCAGAAGGAAACTAAAATTGTGTTCAAATATGAAAATACAATAAGACGTTCCCTCGTAAGAAACAATAACAATGATAAAAATCCCATAGTCCCAGGCGTTTACGAACTACCGTGTATGGATTGTAATAGTAAATATTTTGGTGAAAGTGGACGGGGACTAGATATACGTTTGGGCGAACATAAGCGAGCTAATGAACTACAATCACAAAACAGCGCAATAGTAGCACATGCATTCATGAATGATCATAGACTCAACTGGAACGAGGCCAAAATTATCTTTAAAAGTAACAATGTAAATGTCAGACGACTAGTCGAGGGAGCTGCTATAAGTTTGGGAGAATCATTCAAAGGAAACAAGTCTTTTGTCAACGAAGACCCATTTGTTAATTTTTATATTACTAGTATGTTTTTAAAAGATTTTAACGGTAGGAAAGGCTCTGTTTTTCCCTCTCCTGATGCTGCCTCTGCCTTGCCTATTCCAGTCCAGGTAACCGCTGCCCCGGGGGAGTCTGATAACGGTGCCCAATATACGCCCTTGGATGAAGGACTTCATGTAATGTTGCAACAACCTGTACGAAGATCCAACAGGATTGCAGCCAGAAGGATTGATAGGGGAGAGGGTATCACCTAGTTGTTGTTAACTACCCTCTTTCTTCACCTGGCCCATTAACGAGCTAACGACCGTTGTCAACGATCTTCAACGTCTCTTGTTTTTTAAATTTACCTCTGTACTTGTCGTAACGTATTCTTCATTTGGACTGAAGATGAACCCAGGGAAGGGTTCGAAATCTTTCTGTAAAGTCTTCAAACTTATACACAGACTTTTTACACTTTGTATTATTATGAACCCTTTAGAACATTATATATACTCTCGTGATAGAGAGTTTTTCCCTAATAATAATAATGATAATAATAATAATAATATTAAAAATAATATTTCCATGCATTGTTCTTTGGACATATCATCTACGCCTGTCACGGCAATGTCAAAAAAGAATAATAATAACTAATAAATAAAAAGTAAAATTGCGCGAAAACCTTTTCAAATAATATTAACAAAGCCACTACCTCTCTCTGGAATCCAGAAAGACGAGTCACCTTCAACTGCATTCACGTGCATTACGAGTGACGCTGCCGCTACGAACATCTCTTCAAACATGATAATAGGGACACTGGCAACGAACTAGTTCCAGAATAGTGTCAGGGGCAGGAGATTCCTAATCAGAGGACGTAGGTATGAGCATGCCATTTAGCTGGCAGTCATATTCTCTTTGTGGTAATGCAGGTATTAATGCAATATCCTTAGTTTATTATTACCGTTGTTATTATCATATTTGATTTTGTTCTTGATGGTTGTAAGTGTTTTGGCTGTTCGATTAGATTTTGTCATGAGAAGAAATTCTTTTTGCTATGGCAGAAACACTGAAAATGATGCTATTGATGTAGCCTAATGACTAGTCTTATGTTCAGATTGAAAATTTAATAATACATAAGTATGAAAACATATAATGAGATGTGTAAATACACTTATTTGCAAGTCAATCAGCATAATTTAGCTTTCAGTATAAAGAAATATTTTTCAATCGAAGAGAAATTTTAGACTGTTTGCTAATAACTAATTTCCAGAAGCTGTTTTCAAACTAGATAAAAAACATTCTTAACTGTAAACATTAAAATGGCGTGAGGGAGGTACTTAAATGCACCATCAAGAAGGTCTCTATTCTGTTAGGATACTGTTTGTCATTTAAGGAACTAATGATTAACGTTGTAATTCACAACAATACTCAAGATAGTACATTACATCTCTCTTCTTTTTAATTTTTATAAAAGCGATTCTTGAAAAATGTTAGAAATTGCTAAGTGTAATATTAAGCATAATTAACGTTAGTCTTCCATTAGAAGAATTGACGTCATTGGTTTCAGCAAGGCCTCAGGAATTATGTTTCTAAATTGCCGATTTCTCATCCCGGTTCCGACCATTACGACCCAACATGGTCAGTTAATTAACAGGTATCCAAATCAAACTTCGGTTAGTAGATACAAGAGAATGAAAAGGAACGTGCTAGCTAAAGCATTCACATTCGACCAAGTATCGAACCTCGATCCATGAGTAAGGTGGTCAGACAAATGTCATGAGCCCTACACCACCAAAAACACACTAACAGGTATATACTATACACAAACTCATATATATCCAAGGGCAGGAGCAGGCGCCCAGGCAGTAGACAATTTGGATATAAACAGAATGCCTTCCATGAACCCCATATATATATAGATATATATATATATATATATATATATATATATATATATATATATATATATATATATATATATATATATATATATATATATATATATATATATATATATATATAATATATATATATATATATATATATATATATATATATATATATATATATATATATATATATATATATATATATAAATATATATTATATATATATATATATGTGTGTGTGTGTGTGTGTGTGTGTGTGTATGTGTGTGTGTGCGTGTGTGTGTGTGATAATATATATATATATAATATATATATATATATATATATATATATATATATATATATATATATATATATATACATATATATATATATATATATATATATATATATATATATATATATATATATATATATACATATTCATACATCGAGCTACAAATGTCCTTTAATATCTAATTCGCTCTGCCTCGGAATTAATACATTTTCATATATGTTAACCGAAGGAAAATTTTTTAGTCGATAAAAGATTTCTCGGCTCTCTCTTATCGACTAAAAAATTCCCCTTTGGTTATCATATATGAAAATGTATTAATTCTGAGGTAGAGCGAATTAGATATTAAAGGATATTTGTAGCTCGATGTATGTATATGAATCTCGGTAATGTGATATGACTCATATATATTCATACGTATATTTTTAATGTTTGTCTTCTTACAAAATATTAATAACGCCCTTAAAAGGTTAGGGTAACTCTAATGATAAGATACAGTGTAATCATTCTTCGAAAATACAGCTATATGTTTAGATATTGATAATCTTTTTTTAGGACGTTCCGAGGATATGAAGGTCTGCAAAAGTCACGGATATTCCGAATGGAATTTCGCACGGACAAGAATTCGTATATCCTTCTTCCTCGTAAGGCAATAAAGGGATTCATGTTTTATTCATCTGAAAGAGAGAGAGAGAGAGAGAGGATAACGGGAAGGGATGAGATAAAGTTATTCTTTGCTTATATTTAATATCTTTTCTTAAAAAAGAATTTAATCGGGATTCTTCGATAACTTTCAAGAACTGTAAATTTACATTGGGGAGTCATACAATTATAGACTATTTTTGAAAACCATTCAGCTTCAATGTTCAATGTATCCAAGTCAGGTCATCATGTTTTGATTTAACTTTCCAACTGGTCAGGAAACTTAACTAAGAACAATAGCATCTAAATAAATAAGTTTCATTGTTAGGGGATCTCTAAAGAATTTACAGATGAAACAAAACAATAACAGAAAAAAGGAGAAAGTAAACATAAGCATAAAGTGGCAAATACCAAGCAAGTTCAGTGCATTAAATAACCATTTGTATGCCATAAGTCATTTTTCCCAAGTAGTAGATATACGTTCAGTTATTTTTATAAAGCCATATTCAGCCTATAGAAGGATGGGGAATATTTTATATTACATTTAATGAATAGTTTTAGATTTTTGGAATTGGGATTCAGGTGCATGAAATTGCTATGAGCAATCAAAGTTTTAAGGATGTATAAATTGGAGAAAATTGACAGACAGCTTTTATCAGACTTGGACAAAGTGCAGGATTTAATATTTTTTTGAATTGTCAGGAAGAAAAGGTTATTTACACGTGAAACACAAGTTATTTCATTTCATCATTTAGAATGACTGAACTATAAGCTGAATGACAACCATTGCGCCCCCCCCCCCTCCCCTCCCCGCCACCCTTCCACAAAGCAATCGCTTTATTGGCTCACCAACTTTCTGTTCCTGCCAGCTATCGCTCCGCAAAATATAACTACAGCAACATTTTAATATGCAGTAATCAATCTTTTTTTTCTGTTCTGAGAGCCCAATCAACTTCACTATTGAAGCCCAAAATGGCTCTCAATACATTTCCATTATCTGCATGATATCGGAACAGAGAAGCGTGAGCGAGTGGAAATCCTTTGACGTGCATTCGGTTTTTCCATAAAAGTCCTCTTTGATTAAGCTTATTGACCTTCATTTCCTCCCTCAAACGTTATCGTTTATATTCTTCTTTGCCTTAGCGATAGTAATTAACTTCACTCACAGTCTGAGTTGATTCATTCTAAGAGAATAAAGCACCTGGTCTCAACAGAATTAATCATTTTGTAGATTGTACTTGAAATTTGTGCGATGAAATTTCCATGCAGGACATAAAAAAACCGCTCACCATAGGAAATGCCCACAGAAAACCCCATGACTTTATCGAAATAATAACAGCGTGCTACCTTTACATCAGACATTTCTGAATGACGACAGGTCAAAGCAATTAGTTTTGTCTAGACAAGGTCACTGTTCGATTTTCCATGAGAGAGGAAACCTTGAAGGGGCTTTTATATGCAACCTCCCTGAGGAAGTCGTTCAACTGGAACGTCAGAAGGTCAAACGAAGACGCAATGCTTTACTAACCTAATACGATTCTCCTTGCGTCGTAATCTATTCATCAATTTATTAATCTATGTCTTCCTTTTTATTAAGTGAGATCTCATCTTTTTGTGTCCCTTTACCTCGTCTTGCTGGTTCCTAATGAACACCGTATTCTTTAGAAGCTTCAATTTCAAGTCAATTGCCCCTTTGGTGGGCTTGTTCCATACGAATAGGGTCCATCTTCTGAATAACGTAATCGAAAAATGGAAGCTTTGGAAATTGATTTCTTTGCGTTGTCGATTACCGGTTCCTTGAATGTTGAATTGCATATTCCATTACAGTCTCACGCTCCACAATTCAGCGCCTACATTTCTGAAGTATTTTAGTCTGTATGGCATTCAAAAGTTATCATATTATACTTTCTTAATACATATTTTTTTCTTTCTATGAATTTCTGTATATCTACGAAAAATATCTTTTACTTCACATAAGTTGGCGAGAGTTTCAGCGTTAAAAACCACCTTGAGAATAATTAGTATATATATATATATATATATTATATATATATATATATATATATAGATATATATAAAATATGTAAATATTTACATATGGATATCTATATATATATATATATATATATATAAATATATTATATATATATATATTAGATATGTAAATATTACATATATATATATATTATATATATATATATATATATATATATATATAGTATATATATAGATATATATATAAGTAAAATTGACATATATATTTATACATACATATATATAAATATATAATATATATATATATATATATATAGATATATATACATATATATATATATATATATATATATATATATATATAGTATATATATATATATATATATATATATATATATATATATATATATATATATATATATATATATATATATATATATATATGTATATATATATATATATATATATATATATATATATATAGATATATATATATATATATATATATATATGCAGAACCATGTACTATGTCGTACCTCTAAGTAAATGGGGATACAATCCACAATGAAGTAAATTCCTCTTGTAGTTTAAAATATATATTTCTTGTATAGGATAGAGCTTTCGACCATCAACTGTGGTCTTGTTCACTAACTACAAGAGGAATTTACTTCATTGTGGATTGTATCCCCATATATATATATATATATATATATATATATATATATATATATATATATATATATAAATATATATATATATATATATATATATATAGATATATATATATATATATATATATATATATATATATATAGAGTAAAAAAGATTAAAGATAACACAGAGTAGGAAAAGGGATAAAAAGAATAATTCACAGGATTTCATCTTTCCCCCCCTAAGGTAAAGGTGCCTAAATGAAAGGATCCTCGGCGGATTCTGCTGCCGGTTTGGAAGAATCCATTATTTGAAAACTTGATCTCCTGATGGCGACCCGAGATCAATTCATCAGCATTCTCGACCTCATATTTTCTTTTTTTCTTCTCTGTATGTATCGACCGATGCTTGTATTCTATTGCTTTTCATTACCATACGAAACGTTTTCATAATGGAAAACCGGACAAAGAAAGAATTAATTATTGCAGTGTGCATGATGCGAGACGTACCGCGAATATCGATGCAGAAATTCTATGACCTTAATAGGGTGCATCTTAGAAAAAGATAAGACTGAATTATGTCCTAAAACGAATTCCATTTGAATAAACTGGTCTCCATAATGGATTGAATAAGAAAAATTCTTTCCCAGTCGCCAAACATAGCTGAATGTTCATATAGGGTGTTCATAAATTCCCAGTACCATCCTGAGCAATAAATCCCTGTAATGGTACTGGGACTTTATGGATACCCTGTACAAGGTGGAAAAGAGCAAGGCATGTGAACAGTCTACACTTTTCTGATAGGTGTGACATGAATTCTCTTAATGCCTGAATAATGTCGGCAATAAAAACGTGAATGCATAGAAAGAGAATACATTATATACATAACGATTACTGTCTCTCCTGACCAGAAGGGGACACAGTATTACTTATCGAAAGTAGAGTTTACATTGAGAGGGCTGTTTGCATTATTCCCCATTGCCATATCTTTACAAGATGATCTTAGGAAAGCAGGGATTTTACAGTACAGATGACTTCATTTGCACAAAGATGCTGTTCAAATCCACCTCTAGTCAACTGCGTTGTTAGGATTGATTAGAATTGCTCTCTCGAATTCAAGAACAGAAATGTGCATACAAGAGCATCTCATTCCCTGAACATGGAGTCGCCTTTTAATCTTTGGAGATTGGTGCCATTATCCCATGTTGCTTCCTCCTGTCAGGAACTTTTCTGAAAAAAAAAAAAATTGTATTCATGACGTTTTGGCACATTTGACCTTACAAGGGGTTCTGAATGTGAAACGGTCGATGGGGAAAGACTTCATATCATTTGTATGGAAATGTGGAGGATAACAGAATATCATAAACAACACGGTGACTATCTTTGTTTCTTTCGTGATAGGAGGAATGAGATCGATATGAATCTTCTATTGCAGCATGGTTATCACTGGTAAGATTCCTGTTTTTTTTTTTTTTATTGTTGAGATCATCTGGAAAATATAACAGGAAGATAGTTTTGTATCCGTTACTACTCTCTCTCTCTCTCTCTCTCTCTCTCTCTCTCTCTCTCTCTCTCTCTCTTCTCTGTAAAATTCATGCACTTTTGTTATAATAACGAAAATCTTCGTTGAAGTCTGCGTCATTAGGCCACGGACTAGACCGAGTTTTACCCACACCATTATATTCGCCAAAAACCTAATGTTTTCTTTGCTAAATCGCTTAATGTACTCATAAAAAAGAGTTTCTTTTGTTAGAATTTCCTCTCCATTATGAAGAAATAAGAGTCTCTCTACCAACAGCGAGGTACCTGGCCCTCTGGAATCCTTATTCAAACTGAGAGTAATTTCTCCCAGAGAGAAGGAGATGAAAGGAAGTATTTCATTTTCGTAGATACATCTCGTGCACGAGTTATATCACCTCTGCCGTTGTTTCTACTTATCTCAGATCTTTTTATGACTGAATTCCGCCCCCCCCCCAAGTTTCATGTCCCATCACCCAGAATGGACAATGCCTTACTAATCAACTTTTCAATTTTGCTGCTAGTCTTGTTCTGGATTAGATTTTGCAGAAAATGCATGTTTTTTTATTTATTTATTTGTTTATCATTGATAATAAAATAAACCTATGAAATATATTAGCTGAACTGTACACAAAGACGCACATACATACATACATACATACATACATACATACATACATACATACATACATACACAATATGTGTATGTCCGAATGCATGCAAGTGCTCACAAGTGTTTGTGAACTCCCCGTTAGCTGAGGCCAATATCCAAGAGCTTTTGCGATTCACTTACTAGTATGTATTGAAATTAGTTCTTTAAATCAGTATTTTTTATTGGAAAAAAAAGTTTATTTTCGGCCATATACCTTTCAAGAACAACACAGCAATAGCAATACTGAGAAAGCGAAAACATTTTGCGCTCTCAGAAATTTTGCGAGCCGCACAAACTTCAGAGAAGAAAGATGTACTAACTTCGCACTTCCTAAGGTGTCTTTGCGAAGAACTTTGTCTGGGACACTTTGTAGTGTACTGGGGGCACTCCTGCGCATATGTCAAGGTAACGTGTAAAAAGAAAGAAAAAAAAAAGGGAAAAAAAAAACGTAGAGAGAGAAGTAAGAGAATGGGGGGAGGGGCGGGTGTACACGGTAGTGTGCCTAGCATCTGGAGATCGTTACCACGGTGAAAGAGGCAAAAGAACGAGAAAAACAACACAAACAAACATAGGCACTACGATCAGTCGTGGGCGGTTGACCGTAGTATGTTGGTTGGGGAATAAGATCACAGAATAGACTGGGAGGAAAATTAACTTTCTATACAAGAAAACAAACAAAACTGCCAGGCTGATTGTAGAAAATGCCTTCGTAACATGCGCAAACAAGGTCATGATATGCAATACTGGAAGAGGATTTGAGGATAGCCTATCCAGAAAAATTCATATACACAACAAAAGAGAGGAGGACACGCAAAAACACGAGAGACCACATGGGCTACGCACACCTGGAAGAGGCCACAGACATAGGAAGGCCAAGGTCACAAGGTCTACAGTTCATTTGGATAATTTACATGGCTAGCAGACCTGTTATCACCCTTTCTAGGAGTCTTCTCATCCTCCAACGTTAGACATGCAGAAGATTTCATACAAAAAACTAAATCGTTTAAATATCCCTTCGTGTAACATCAAATTCCTCAGCTAGACGTCGAGTCATTAATACCAAGTCCGATCGCCGACGTTGTTTTTCTTTTTAAAGAGGAAAGACCGTATGAGTCTCCAGGTTTGGATGTACCTAATAATCAAAATAAAGCGACTCTTGCTTTTGTACATCTTTGTGAGCGCTATAGAGAGAGAGAGAGAGAGAGTAGAAGAGAGAGAGAGAGAGAGAGAGAGAGAATCTCAAGCGGTATTACCATAAACTCCAGTAAGGCCGATAAGCTGTCAAAACAACAGAGGGGAGCCTGAAAATCGGTTTATATGCAGTAGTAGATTGGAAAGGAAATATGATTACAAAAGCAAAGTGATTCTAGAATTCATGGAATCTAGACCCCACTATCGGAAAGGGATTTGCTGCAAAATAATACTGTGGAGAAGAAAGGGAATTTGTAAATATGATATTGCATAAAATGTACAACCCCTCCGGAGCATTATACGGCGATGAAATTATTAAAAGTTTGTTTTTCTCTTTAGTTGCTTATTAAGTCTGAAGATATTTTTCGTTTTGTGGAAAGAATGGAATGGAAACATATTTCTTAACGATTTGGGTGCATTTTGCCAAAAATTTGATGTTCCAGGGTATACTCGATTTTTTAAATGACGTGTTAATTAGTTTTATGTGAAATTAATTATTAGTTCCTAGTATGAAATAATAATCAATAAATGAAGTAGCGACGAGTAATAAGAAACAAAGGAATCTTCAAACTACCATCTTCTTCCAAATCGCCTCTAACACGGAGTGGCAACGCGTTTTGATTCTATTCAAATTAATCAACCTTCTTTTGTCAGTCGTCTCATACATACTTACACACACACGCACGCACACACACGTTTGTGATTTTGTAATTTGACCTATTATGCAGTCCTCGGCAAAGCATGGTTTAAAATTACAGCCAGATGCAAAAGAAAATATTATATTCCATGGCGATTTGCAGAATTGTTTGTATGTGTGTAATTGAGAGGGAATTAAGCAAGCACATGATATCATATCAATTTCTCAATATTTTTGTCCCGTGTGTTTTTCAATGAAATCCTTACCTTGTCTTATTAATAGAAATAACTAGTTTACTGCATAGACACTTCATCTAAGGTTTAGCAGTTAGCGTATGAATAAGGCAGTGATCGTTGCTTTGTCATTAGTCTTAAACCAGCCCCTGTCAGGGGAAAATCTCGACTTGTTGTTACAAAAACAAAACCTCATCCCCACCCCCCCACCCCCCAAAAAACAAAGTGATAATGATAATAATTCCAACTCTTAAGAGTAATGGTGTTATTTGTAAAAAGATTATATCCACTTTCGTAATCTGTTTTTAGATACGTAAAATGCTGAAAGGGTAAAATAGCAGGGAGTTGTTTGTCGTGGTAATTCAGTTTGTGGTGTCTCTATCTCATGGATGGCTCAGGGAAACGGATATGAAGAAGGACAAGGGTAAGAGGGAAAAATCCACCAACCTAACTGGAGGAAAATAGGATTTCTTTCCATTTCATTTCTGTCTGGTATCATTCGGTTTTCATGGTTCATTAAAATTGCTTGCTATATTATTATTATTATTATTATTATTATTATATTATTATTATTATTATATTATTATTATTATTATTTTATTATATATTATTATTATTATTATGCTATTTTGAAATAAGGGACAATATATGCTTACTTTTTCCCATTTTTTTCACTGGATAATATTGAAAAAATTTATGATCTAAATCTTATTACATAAAAGCAACATAGGTTGCATGGAAACTGTAAACAAATTGGCTTTCATGGCATCTACGTATTAACAGGGATTTATGTAGATAAAAACAAAATTACTCCTGAAGGTGACACTAAAAACGTTTAGAAATATTTTCTTTTTTATTTTGCCATAGCTTAAGTTTCAGTTCTAAATTTCACAGCTTAAAATTTAAAGTTATTACTTGATATATGGTTTGGTTTTATAAGAGCTATATTAATGCTAAACAACTAAAATGACGTTATAAACTAGCTCCTATAAATTTAAATCATATTCCATTTCTGGAGAGCGAGGTTTTAAATGTGCAAAAGCCATACTTTTTTAAATGATTTAAAATAAATCAGGAGTCTGTACGAATACCTTCATATTTTCACCACCTCTGACTAATTTTCTTGTTATAAGTCTTGACAGTTTGAGCCTTGCGAATACCTGTACATTTCCTTTTGAATTGAGACCCAAATGCACCTATCATATTGTGAAGAATTTCCCAATGAACAGTTGGGAAATTCATTACGTTTCATCCTGTTTCATACGCAACATCTCTATTGAACAGTCAGATACTTGTATAGCGGCGGGAGACACAAAACTCATTTTGAAATCCGTGGGAAGAAACTGTCCTTCCCTTAGGAAGGATAATGTGATACAGCTAACGAGGTCTTGCTAGGGAAAGAGAGAATCAGTAAACGATTTGCATGCAAATGGCATGAAATCTATCTTTCTTCTCTTTTCCTCTCCATGGTGCTTTCTACTGAGAGCTCATAGTTACTCAGTATGGCTCATTGTATGAGAAGGTATGTAGAGTGTAGTTTTGTTAAATTCATAGACTTCCATTTAAAAAGCGCATTTCACCTCGCTGACGTTAGTTTTTATGGTTATAGTATATTCAGAAACGTCTCACAGTTCAGATGCCACGGTTTTATTTTAATGAATATTTCGTTTAAGGTATAACATGTGGTGCATCATATTTATAGTCTTTATATTGCTGCATTCCACAGCCTCTTACTTCGTTTGTTATTAACTTTGTAGCATTCCTTCGGTAAAATAGGTCTTATTAGTAATTTTACTGTGCTTCTTTTTTTCGAATTTAGTGCATATTTGCGGATTTTTTGTTCATGTAGGTCCAATACTCACAAACGATTAAATAATCAAAGTAATAAAAGATGGAAATAAGTGGGAACTCACAATGTTCTGCGGAATAAATCTTAAGTAGATTTGCTATTAAGGTTTAAATAGGCTAAGAGAGAACCGAGTCATGACATTTTCATGTTTGCAGCGTAAAAGCTGAAACAGTAACAACAAAGGGAAAAAATTAAACTAAATAATGATTAACAAATAACCACTGTGTAAAAAATCCATTTATTTTAAATGCATAAGTGAGCTCGACGTCTTTCCTTCTCCTAAATGGTGCACCTCCTTGGGTTCTATACTGACATAAAACAACTCTGTCCAAAAGGTAGGAAGTACCCTTGCTAACTGTTCACTTCTCCCTTGCTTTCTTTTCACATGTGATTTTTTTTTGATGAATCTTACAACATTGTTAAGATAACTTTCGGCTATGTTCATTCGGACTCAGATCTTAATCGATTAATTTCAATAACAAATTATAATAGCAATAGAAAACTCGGTGTAATTAAACTGGAAGCCTGAGCGAAGAAGTGAAAATAATATGGAATATTAGATAGAAAATGATAAGATAATTGACCTAGGTTCAATATCACTTTTTATCCTTACAGAAAAATGCAGAAAGTAAATTCAAAGTGTTTTTGAACAAGTTAAGGTAGACGAGAACAATTTTTCTTACTTGAATTACCTAGAACTTAGGTAAATAAAGGAACTCAAATCTTTCAATATGCCTTTATTGATATATCTATCTATCTATCTGTATATTTACTATTTGAAGTAATTCTTCTTCTTTCCCACCGCTATCCTTACATCAAGGGGTGGGTTGCCTGATGCGCCTTCTCCACTGCCTTCCTTACAAACATCAGGCATGGTTATTGTTTGGCAAAGGGATTTTACGACCGCATGCCCTTGCTGGCATCAACCACAGTTACTGGCGGTGGGCCTCTCTCCTTTGACTAAAAAGTCAATTTGCAAAGCAGTAGTTTCCACAATTATTAGCGGTTGGCCTCGCCTTTTACTAAAAAGTCCACCGGCAAGGCAGCAGTTTCCAAGGTTGTTGGCGACGGGCCTAGCCTTTTACTCAAAAATAAGACTGCAAGGCAGCAGACGTCCTTATAGTCGCCTTTACGACAAGCATGACTACTACAGGGTCATATTACTTGAAGTAATTATATACCTCAAATTAAATATTTCCAAACGCAAGAAATACGGGTTGGCTAAAGAAAGAGAAAGTAGTTTTCTCATTCTTTTTGTCAGCGCTGTATCACTTACATCAGCGTCCAAGACCCGGCGAAGAGGCTTTGCTAAATCCTTCGTGTCGTTGCCAAGACTTTTCAAAGGATTTTCTGGATCTGCAAAAGACTTTTCAGGAGAAAATATTCGTTCGTTGTTGGTTTCCTAACAGTTATCCGCAGCTTTATTATATTTTTCGCTTGGTCAAAATATTTATTTTGTATAGTTTCAACTATACATTAGTATTTTTTGTTTCTTTGTAAATGGCAATAATAAACTTAATATGTTAAAGCACTTCTCTTCAAACAATTATTTTCAAATGAATTAATTACTTTTATATTACTCTTCTCATTAAAATAACTAATATTTCCTATAAAGAGGAGCATGACGATCTGGAAAATATTTCTGTTTAATAGATTGTAAATAAAATGAAATAACAAAGAATCAGAAAAAGCTTTAGAATTTATACATGACACATTCTCTCCAAAACTCAAGCTTTCATAAATTGGCTCATAATTACGCGTGTGGAAAAAACTACTCACTATGAAGGTGCATAGAAAAAACTATAAAAAAAAAACACACACACACACAGCAAAGGAC
This sequence comes from Macrobrachium nipponense, assembly GCF_015104395.2. NCBI lineage: Eukaryota > Metazoa > Arthropoda > Malacostraca > Decapoda > Palaemonidae > Macrobrachium > Macrobrachium nipponense. The sequence continues at coordinate 36,536,073 of NC_061093.1, forward strand.
AACGAGACTTCTCGTTCAAACACTCATTTATTCCTCTGGATAGGTAAGCGGTTATGGAGCATGGCTGACTAACTTCCATTATTACCTCATCATAATTTAATTCTAACTAGTAGGTACAACGCTCCTGGTGCTGACCAGTAATCTTAACACATCATGGTATATGTGCATGAAGTATGATTGATGCTTGTAAGATTGATGCTCTGAGGAATGTGGGTAGAACCTCCAAGATGGGCCGGTGACAGAATGGTTTACTCAGTCAGAATTAAGATCACCTGTTTTCCTTGACTGGAGAAGCTGTTTGCCAGGAGAGAGATGTCCATCATACTCACATCTGTAGTCATTGGAAAGCAAGGCAGAACTAAGATTTGGCTTATACATGCATACATCATATATATATATATATATATATATATATATATATATATATATATACATATATATATATCATTCGAGCTACAAATGTCCTTTAATATCTAGTTTGCTCTACCTCGGAATTGATATATTTTCATATAGTACCGAGGGGAATTTTTTTAGTTGATAATAATTTCGTAACCCCATGAAATCGAACCACCGTCCAGTTGGACGGGGAACGAAATCAGGATCGGACAGTGGACGCTACCGTGGGGGTACGAAATTATTATCAACTAAAAAATTCCCCCTCGGTACATATATGAAAATATATCAATTCCGAGGTAGAGCGAACGAGATATTAAAGGACATTAGTAGCTCAAATGATTTATATGAATCACGGTGATGATAAATATCATATATATATATATATATATATATATATATATATATATATATATATATATATATATATATATATATATATATATATATATATATGTATATATACATATATATATAGTATTATATATATATATATATATATATATATATATATATATATATATATATATATATATATATATATATATATATATATATATATATATATATGTATATAGATATATATTTATTATATATATATATATATATATATATATATATATATATATATATATATATATATATATATATATATATATATGTTGTAACCAATAGAGAAAATGGCCTTTTAGGTCTAATGGGCAGGAAAAACTAAACAGTTATGTTAAAGTTATAAACTGCTGGTAAAATTAAGTAAATACCTATATTTAGGCTAAAAATTCATCATGATTTTAAGCTAAATAATATACTATTTTTGAACAATTAGTAAACAAGAGATATTATTAGTATTATCATTTATTAAAAAATAATAATAATAATAAGGATGCATTATACATGAATAATAATAATAATAATAATAATAAACTAATGCATGTATTCCATGGTGTCATAAGTCTAGAATATTCTGTTATCTAACTAGAATCTCATAAGACTAGAATCTTGTCTTATAATTAGAATCTTGTGTCAAAAGACTATCATTAGAATCGGGTATCATAAGACTAAAATCTATCATAGCTAGAATCTCATGTCTTATAACTAGAACTCTTCAAGAACTTTTGACTTGTGCAATCTTTTATGTAAAAAATACAAAGAAGAGGTACTACGTATCTCAGGGAACTTTCACCGCTGCCGGGCATTTGTCATTATCATTAAGATAGGTGCGGGAAAGGGTGCAGAACAACCCCAAGACCTGTTGACCTTAGCTTGCTCACTCACGGAGAGGAAAAGTTTTTTTTTTTTTGGAATGAGCTGTTAATCAGGACATATTAAAAAAAGATAGACCGATTTCCCTTCAAACAAACACGGTGAAATAACTGGATTGAGCTAGTTTCAGTACATATAAAATGAAAAGTTGTTAATAGCCTCGGGCGGTATACTATGTACGCCTGCACACATGATTATGCATGGTGATTTGTATATAAATAGGCCGGTTTCCTTAATCACAGCTCATTCGGAACAGACGGCTACAGGTCAGCAATCTAGAATTAAGGTAAGTAAAATTTTAGACGACAATCCTAAGTACCTTATTGGCCCAGTGAACAGCGTATACTTTACTTACGCTTAGTAACAACTAACGGGTGGAACAGCCAAAGTCTATGTATTATTAATAATGAAGTCTATTTTATAACGTGAACAACTGGAGTATTGTGCTGTCGAACACTTTCACTGTCGCGTTATAGTGGCCTTGACAGTGAGACGAAATTCCTAGAAGTTTGTAGATATACGATTCTTTGCGTTTGGTCTAATTTTGTTGTGAGATACGAACTAGCTTTATGTTAAAATACTATATATATATTTAGCTCAATGTGTCAGTAGAGAAGGGATAAAGAGAGAGGGAGATAGAGAGAGAGAGAGATAGAGAGATTTACGATTATCTCCTATCGTCGTCGGCTTTCGGCAAATCGCCGAGATAACGGTAGTGACAGACTGAGAGTGAAAGCAGGATGCGTACCTACAGTTCGTTACCTAAGCATAATTTCCAGGTGAATTAAAAGTGGTCAAAATTAGCTATAAGAGGAGAAATATTACATTTCTTGTACAGAAATCTTTCCTAAATATTGAGTTAATTACTCAAACTGTGCAAAGTAAAAGGAGAGAAATTGTAGAAGACAAAATTTGTCTCGTTTTAAAAGAGAGAGAGAGAGAGAGAGAGAGAGAGAGAGAATATTTTGGTTTTG
>NC_061093.1:36539202-36541702 GCF_015104395.2 Macrobrachium nipponense
AAAGACCATATTCTTTGGAAGCTTGAATTCCAAGTCATTGGCGCCTGTGGGGCAATTTTTCGACATGATACACACACATACACACACACACACACAGATACATAAAGATACACAGCACACACATTATGAATAATAATAATAATAATAATAATAATAATAATAATAATAATAATAATATAATAATAATAATAATAATAATAATATAATAATAATAATAATAATAAGTGGCGCCGTGGAGGAGTGGGTTAGGTCGTCAATAGACTTAAGTCAAGTTAAGCAACATTGGCTCTGGTCAGTCGTTGGATGGGTGACCGCTCTCCCCGGCGTTGATTCCTTGGGAAAGGATCTTTACCATAATTTCCTCAGTGTAATCAGCTGTAAATGAGTACCTATCCCTGATGGGGTAGGGTCCAGCTATGGGTTAAATAGCAAAACTCAGCAATGATGGAAAGAAATGAAGGAATAAACGACAACGACGTAAATGGAACCTCTGGCAACAGAGGAGCTTCGTCCGGCAACCAGTATTCAACCCAATTGAAGGGGAAGACGGTTAGGTACTTGGAGGTCGTCATCCAGCAACTGATCACCACAACGCCAGTAATCAACTGCCTGAGATTGGAGCTACAGAAGCAAACCAAAGGAAGAAATGGACAAGAGAGGAAAATAAGGAAATATGGAGATGCTACATCAGAAGCAACCCGACGGAGAGAGGATATAGAAGAAGATTGGTCAACATCTGGAATGAGAGGAATAACACCCCCCAAACAGAGCAGAGGCTGGCAGACCAAGTAAGGAACATAAAGAAAAAGAACTGGCTCTCCCCAACAGAAAGAGAAGAACTGGAAAGGGAAAATGTCACACGACAACGAATTACACGAAGACGAACTGAGAGACGATGCCACAGAAGACGACAGGAGGATGAAGTATCAAAACAACGACGCACGAAGAAACACCGACGAAGTAACAGAGAGGACGGAATGGGTAGAAAAGATTAGACAATGGATGGAGCCAGATACAGAGAGAACAAAGATCCCCTCCATGAAAGCCTACAAACACCAAGAAATTAAGGGAGGTCAATGAAATAATGGGCATAATACAGACCACCAGTATCACAGAAACAAATAACTTGACATATGCAGGAGAAAGATTAGTAGCAGAACTGATGGGATTCGAACACCAACACCACCAGCACAACTAACCCAACAGAAACCAAAACAGCAACCTCCTTGGAAAAAGGCGCCTGGAAAAGCAGATCATGGTGATAAGATCTGACTTGAGTAAACTGAAAGAGATGGCAGAAAAAAGGCTAAGAAGCAACGAGAAATACAAAGTACAAGAGAGGGGACTAAACAACACAATAGAAGATGTAAAACAGAGGCTTAAGGCCAAAGCACATAAGATCCAACGGTACATGAACAGGAATAAGGGAGGGGTACAACAGAACAAACTATTCGGAACCAACCAGAAAAGACTATACAGCCACTAAGAGGGGAAGACAACCACCCAGAAATTCCTGAACCCGAACCAAGTAAGAGACTCTGGGAAAACATATGGAGCAATCCGGTATCACACAACAAACATGCAACATGGCTCCAGAAGTCAAGGAAGAAGAAACAGGGAGAATAAAACAAAGATTCACAGACATCACGACAGACATAGTCAGACACCACTAAACAAAAATGCCAACTGGAAAGCCCCAGGTCCCGATGGAGTCCATGGATACTGGCTCAAAAACTTCAGGCCCCTACACCCACGAATAGCAGAACTCCAGCATTGTATCTCAATCACCAAGCACCCAAATGATGACCACAGGAAGAGCATCATTAGTACAATTATAATTTTTTTTTTTATTTTTTTTTTTTTTTTTTTGCTCATCACAGTCCTCCAATTCGACTGGGTGATATTTATAGTGTGGGGTTCCGGGTTGCATCCTGCCTCCTTAGGAGTCCATCACATTTCTTACTATGTGTGCTGTTTCTAGGATCACACTCTTCTGCATGAGGGCCCGAAGCTACTTCAGCCTCTAGTTTTTTCTAGATTCCTTTTCAGGGATCTTGGGATCGTGCCTAGTGCTCCTATGATTATGGGTACGATTTCCACTGGCATATCCCATATCCTTCTTATTTCTATTTTCAGATCTTGATACTTATCCATTTTCCCTTTCTTTCTCTTCAACTCTGGTGTCCCATGGTATTGCGACATCAATGAGTGATACTTTCTTCTTGACTTTGTCAATCAACGTCACGTCTGGTCTGTTTGCACGTATCACCCTATCCGTTCTGATACCATAGTCCCAGAGGATCTTTGTGTGATCGTTTTCTATCACTCCCTCAGGTTGGTGCTCGTACCACTTATTGCTGCAAGGTAGCTGATGTTTCTTGCACAGGCTCCAGTGGAGGGTTTTTTGCCACTGAATCATGCCTCTTTTTGTACTGGTTCTGTGCAAGTGCCGGGCATTCGCTTGCTATGTGGTTTATGGTTTCATTTTTCGTATTGCACT
>NC_061093.1:36546702-36549202 GCF_015104395.2 Macrobrachium nipponense
ACAAATACAGCCCTGCTATAAAGACAGGGAAGGGGAGTCGAGTAACAATTATTATGAGAGATGAGGAACGATAATGAATGCTTGAAACAATAATGGCGAAAGAAATGTAACTCATAAAGAACTCGAAATGAAAAAGAAAATTCTTTGATTAATGAGAATGGAAGATGTTGAGAACATATGTGGGGAAAAATGTATATTTGATTCTAACTAGCCTTTTATCAAAGGATTTCGTTAATTTGATGCTGAGAACCCTCTTAGATTTCTTGACTGTGAAATATGTTTGGTAATTCCTCTTTAAGATAATATGAAAAGTGATTAATGTGGTTTGGAAAGGAGGTATAAGTATTTTCATATGAAATTCCTGAAAGTTTGCTTAATTTATGGTCGTGCCAATTATCAGTGTTGAATTTTTCGTAACTTTTGATTTTAGATTTCATGATCATATGAATTTCAAAATATCTTTCCGGATATGATGTGTAGAAATAATTAAAGAAACTGTATTTTTAATGAATAATATTGAAAATCTTTCTAATATTTTAGATATACATTGTCATTCGAAATTATTACTTCGCAAGTTTTTTCACATTAAATGATTAGAATAAACTTCATTAGTCAAATCAGATATATCACCTGTCGATAAACAATAGGTAAGTCCAGTTTGTTGTATTAAAGTTAATACAAATACAAATTGTTTTAAATGGTTGCTTACTGTTTGTATTCCAAATGTCCCAGGAACCTGATTAAGAGATAAATCTGAACTCCGCCAAATCATTTCGACCCGTTGCATTAAGGGCCATTATGTATGGTAATCTCTCACTCGTTATTCGAGCATCCATGGAACCTCTAATATCCATCTAATTAATTTTCTCTCATGTGAATCTTGTTACCCAGAATCCTGGTCTGTTTCTAAAAATATCCTTACTTGGTTATCAATTAAAATTTAATCTTTCAGACAAGCTTGTATGAGTAATCTTTAGAAATATAATAATAATAATAATAATAACAATAATAATATAACAATAATAATAATAATAATAATCAGTAATAATAATGATAATAATAATAATAATAATAATAATAATAGATAAAAATAGTAATAACCCGCAGTAACCCGCCAGTCTGGTTAGCATGTGATAGACGTGTAATAATGATAACAATAACAATACAAGAAGTTTCTTTTAAAAAATCAGCATTTTTAGATATGAACATTAACGCAGTCAACACTTTGTCTCACAGATATAGAATTATTAACCAGACCTATTCACATCTACGATTTGCATGATACGGTACCTTTAACACCTACGCTCCCAATGCTGGTGTTTCCAGTCATCACCTCATTGATATCTTACGCGAAAAATAACACAATGTTATACATCGTAGCACTACACAAAAATGGAGTATAAGTGATTTGGGGGTTCAAAAATGAGAAACTTAAAGACAATTAAGAACCTCTATAAAACATCCGTATGAAATTGAACCATCTAAATGTATAAAACAGGGAAATTGAAAAGTTAGAAATAAAACCACTGGTGAATTATCTAAAAGAGAAAAAAGTATGAAATAAAGAATAACAATGAATAATAGGGAAAAAGCGAATAAGTAAGAACTTCATGCAAGAAACCTTTTTAGTTATCATTATATAACTTAGTTATAGGATAGATGGCAGAAGATAAACAGTTAAATATTCACTTACATTAGTTTATGAACTTTCCGTGCCCACAAGTCGTGTGCGTATTATACATGTGTAACCTAGAATTTCTCTTTACAATTACTAAAAAAAATTATATAGGAATTTGTAGCAAAGGAAGCAGCATTGATATATTTGTCTATTTCCATTTACGTATCTGTAATTAGTGACCAAATCAGTGATAACATAAACAAGAAGCAGCAATACCACCTTCATATCTCATTTCTTTCCTACCTGAGTTATCATTGAGAGGGAAATTATTGTTCATTGCCAAGAATATTGTGATTTAATATATAAGGGAGAACCCAATGTGCAGGAGGGGAAATTACATTTGAAGGACCCTTGCCCTCCTCACAGGAAACATTGTAATTGAATTGGTTACATGCAAGTTCGTTCCTATTTTCCTACTGCATCCGTACACTCAGACAAGCATATCGTCATTTGCGTCAGGGTCAGTCGATACAAAAGGACGTGGATAAGGTTACAAAATAGATTTCTTTCAAAATTACGTCATGGTCTTCATTTCTGAGAAAAAAAAAAATATATTCACAAAGGAACTGGAGAAAACCTGGTAAAGCACCATTTTGTATAGAAAATAAAGTTCGGGTCATAAAGCAAAAGTTTCTATTATGAAAATACTATTAAGGAGGAGGTTTTGTTTGATGGTCACAAGTAAACAAGGTCAAGAAATTTCGTTTCCCGAAAGTATCTCCTTTACATTTTTGTCTTAATGAGAATAAATCACTTTCAAGTTGAATAAATAGAAGCTTTCAATGACCTTCAATGTACAAGTATATCATTAACAACAGAATA
>NC_061093.1:36554202-36564202 GCF_015104395.2 Macrobrachium nipponense
TATCGACTAAAAAATTCCCCTTCGGTTAACATATATGAAAATGTATAATTCCGAGGTAGAGCGAATTAAATATTAAAGGACATTTGTAGCTCGATGTATGTATAAGAATCTCGGTAATGTGATATGACTCATATATATTCATATGTATATTTTTAATGTTTGTCTTCTTACAAAACATTAATAACGCCCTTAAAAGGTTAGGGTAACTCTAATGATAAGATACAGTGATATCATTCTTCGAAAATACAGTTATATGTTTAGATATCGGTCATCTTTTTAGGACGTTTCCTATTGATATGAAGGTCTGCAAAAGTCACGGATATTCCGAACGAATTTCGCACGGACAAGAATTCGTATATCCTTCTTCCTCGTAAGGCAATAAAGAAATTCATGTTTTTATTCATCTGAAAAAGAGAGAGAGAGAGAGAGAGAGAGAGAGGAGAGAGAGAGAGAGAGGATAACGGGAAGGGATGAGATAAAGTTATTCTTTGCTTATATTTAATATCTTTTCTTAAAAAAGAATTTAATCGGGATTCTTCGATAACTTTCAAGAACTGTAAATTTGCATTGGGGAGTCATACAATTATAGACTATTTTTGACAACCATTCAGCTTCAGTGTATCCAAGTCAGGTCATCATGTTTTGATTTAACTTTCCAACTGGTCAGGAAACTTAACAATAACAGAAAAAAGGAGTAAGTAAACATAAGCATAAAGTGACAAATACCAAGCAAGTCCAGTGCATTAAATAACCATTTGTATGCCATAAGTCATTTTTCCCAAGTAGCAGATATACGTTCAGTTTTTTTATATAAAGCCATTTTCAGCCTATAAAAGGGTGGGGAATATTTTATATTACATTTAATGAATAGTTTTAGATTTTTGGAATTGGGATTCAAGAGCATGAAATTGCTATGAGCAATCAATGTTTTAAGGTTGTATAAATTGGAAAAAATTGTCAGACTGGTTTTATCAGTCTTGGACAAAGTGCAGGATTTAATATTTTTTGAATTGTCAGGAAGAAAAGGTTATTTACACGTGAAACACAAGTTATTTCATTTCATCATTTAGAATGACTGAACTATAAGCTGAATGACAACCATTGCGCCCCCCCCCCCTCCCCCCGCCACCCTTCCACAAAGCAATCGCTTTATTGGCTCACCAACTTTCTATTCCTGCCAGCTATCGCTCCGCAAAATATAACTACACCAACATTTTAATATGCAGTAATCAATCTTTTTTTTCTGTTCTGAGAGCCCAATCAACTTCACTATTGAAGCCCAAAATGGCTCTCAATACATTTCCATTATCTGCATGATATCGAAACAGAGAAGCGTGAGCGAGTGGAAATCCTTTGACGTGCATTTGGTTTTGCCATAAAAGTCCTCTTTGATTAAGCTTATTGACCTTCATTTCCTCCCTCAAACGTTATCGTTTATATTCTTCTTTGCCTTAGCGATAGTAATTAACTTCACTCACAGTCTGAGTTGATTCATTCTAAGAGAATAAAGCAACTGGTCTCAACAGAATTAATCATTTTGTAGATTGTACTTGAAATTTGTGCGATGAAATTTCCATTGCAGGACATAAAAAACCGCTCACATAGGAAATGCCCGCAGAAACTCCATGACTTAATCGAAATAATACAGCGTACCACCTTTACATCAGACATTTCTGAATGACGACAGGTCAAAGCAATTAGTTTTGTCTAGACAAGGTCACTGTTCGATTTTCCATGAGAGAGGAAACCTTGAAGGGGATTTTATATGCAACCTCCCTGAGGAAGTCGTTCAACTGGAACGTCAGAAGTTCAAACGAAGACGCAATTCTTTACTACCCTAATACGATCCTCCTTGCGTCGTAATCTATTCATCAATTTATTAATCTATGTCTTCCTTTTTATTAAGTGAGATCTCATCTTTATGTGTCCCTTTACCTCGTCTTGCTGGTTCCTAATGAACACCGTATTCTTTAGAAGCTTCAATTTCAAGTCAATTGCCCCTTTGGTGGGCTTGTTCCATACGAATAGCGTCCATCTTCTGGATAACGTAATTGAAAAATAGAAGCTTTGGAAATTGATTTCTTTGCGTTGTCGATTACCGGTTCCTTGAATGTTGAATTGCATATTCCATTACAGTCTCACTCTTCACAATTCAGCGCCTGCATTTCTGAAATATTTTAGTCTGTATGCCATTCAAAAGTTATCATATTATACTTTCTTAATACATATTTTTTTCTTTCTATGAATTTCTGTATATCTACGAAAAATATCTTTTACTTCACATAAGTTGGCGAGAGTTTCAGCGTAAAACACCTCTGAGAATAATTAGTATATATATATATATATATAGTATTATATATATATATATATATACTATATATATATATATATATATATATATATATATATATATATATATATATATATATCTATATATATATATATAAGTAAAAAAGATTAAAGACAACACAGAGTAGGAAAAGGGATACAAAAGAATAATTCACAGGATTTCATCTTTCCTCCCCTAGGGGAAAGGTGCCTAAATGAAAGGATCCTCGGCGGATTTTGCTGCCGGTTTGGAAGAATCCATTATTTGAAAACTTGATCTCCTGATGGCGACCCGAGATCAATTCATCAGCATTCTCGACCTCATATTCTTTTTTTCCTCTCTGTCTCTCTCTTTGTTATGTATCGACCGATGCTTGTCTTCTATTGCTTTTCATTATCATACGAAACGCTTTCACAATGGAAAACCGGTCATAGAAAGAATTAATTATTGCAGTGTGCATGAACGAGACGTACCGCGAATATCGATGCTGAAATTCTATGAAACCTTAATAGGGTGCATCTTAGAAAAGATAAGACTGAATTATGTCCTACGAATTCCATTTGAATAAACTGGTCTCCATAATGAATTGAATAAGAAAAATTCTTTCCCAGTCGCCAGACATAGCTGAATGTTCATATAGGGTGTTCATAAATTCCCAGTACCATCCTGAGCAATAAATCCCTGTAATGGTACTGGGACTTTATGGACACCCTGTTCAAGGTGAAAAGAGCAAGACAAGTTGAACAGTCTACACTTTTCTGATAGGTTTGCAATGAGTTCTCTTAATGCCTGAATAATGTCGGCAATAAAAACGTGAATGCATAGCAAGAGAATACATTATTTACATAACGATTACTGTCTCTCCTTACCAGAAGGGGACACAGTATAACTTATCGAAAGTAGAGTTTACATTGAGAGGGCTGTTTGCATTATTCCCCATTGCCATATCTTTACAAGATGATCTTAGGAAAGCAGGGATTTTACAGTACAGATGACTTCATTTGCACAAAGATGCTGTTCAAATCCACCTCTAGTCAACTGCGTTGTTAGGATTGATTAGAATTGCTCTCTCGAATTCAAGAACAGAAATGTGCATACAAGAGCATCTCATTCCCTGAACATGGAGTCGCCTTTTAATCTTTGGAGATTGGTGCCATTATCCCATGTTGCTTCCTCCTGTCAGGAACTTTTCTGAAAAAAAAATTGTATTTCATGACGTTTTGGCACATTTGACCATATGCCAAGCAAGGGGTTCTGAATGTGAAACGATCGATGGGGAAAGACTTCATATCATTTGTATGGAAATGTGGAGGATAACAATATCATAAACAACACGGTGACTATCTTTGTTTCTTTCGTGATAGGAGGAATGAGATCGATATGAGTCTTCTATTGCAGCATGGCTATCACTGGCAAGATTCCGGTTTTTTTTTTTTTTTTTTTTTTTTTTTGTTTTTTTTTTTTTTTTTTCTAAATTGTTGGGATCATCTGAAAAATATAACAGGAAGATAGTTTTGCATTCGTTACTACTCTCTCTCTCTCTCTCTCTCTCTGTAAAATTCATGCACTTTTGTTAGTAATAACGAAAATCTTCGTTGAAGTCTGCGTCATTAGACCACGGACTAGACCGAGTTTTACCCACACCATTATATTCGCCAAAAACCTAATGTTTTCTTCGCTAAATCGCTTAATGTACTCATAAAAAAAAGAGTTTCTTTTGTTAGAATTTCCTCTCCATTATGAAGAAATAAGAGTCTCTCTACCAACAGCGAGGTACCTGGCCCTCTGGAATTCCTTATTAACTGAGAGTAATTTCTCCCAGAGAGAAGGAGATGAAAGGAGGTATTTCATTTTTCGTAGATACCATCTCGTGCACGAGTTATATCACCTCTGCCGTTGTTTTTACTTATCTCAGATCTTTTTATGACTGAATTCCGCACCCCCCCTCAAGTTTCATTCCCCATCACCCAGAATGGAAATGCCTTACTAATCAACTTTTCAATTTTGCTGCTAGTCTTGTTCTGGATTAGATTTTGCAGAAAATGCATGTTTTTTTATTGATTTATTTATTTGTAATTGATAGAAAATAAACTTATGAAATATATTAGCTGAACTGTTCACAAAGACGCACAGACATACACATACATGCATACATACATACATATATACATACATACATACATACACAATATGTGTATGTCCGAATGCATGCAAGCGCTCACAAGTGTTTGTGAACTCCCCGTTAGCTGAGGCCAATATCCAAGAACTTTTGCGATTCACTTACTAGTATGTATTGAAATTAGTAACTTTAAATCAGTATTTTTATCGGAAAAAAAAGTTTATTTTCGGCCATATACCTTTCAAGAAAACACAGCAATAGCAATACTGAGAAAGCGAAAACATTTTGCGCTCTCAGAAATTTTGCGAGCCGCACAAACTTCAGAGAAGAAAGATGTACTAACTTCGCACTTCCTACGGTGTCTTTGCGAAGAACTTTGTCTGGGACACTTTGTAGTGTACTGGGGGCACTCCTGCGCATATGTCTAGGTAACGTGTAAAAAGAAAGAAAAAAAAACGTAGAGAGGAAGAAGTAAGAGAAGGGGGGGAGGGGCGGGTGTTATACACGGTAGCGTGCCTAGAATCTGAAGATCGTTACCACGGTGAAAGAGGCAAAGAACGAGAAAAACAACACAAACAAAACATAGGCACTACGATCAGTCGTGGGCGGTTGCCGAGTACTGTTGGGAATAAGATCACAGAATAGACTGGGAGAAAATGAACTTTCTATACAAGAAAACAAACAAAACGGCCAGGCTGATTGTAGAAAATGCCTTCGTAACATGCGCAAACAAGGTCATGGTATGCAATACTGGAAGAGGATTTGAGGATAGCCTATCCAGAAATGTCATATACACAACAAAAGAGAGGAGGACACGCAAAAACACGAGAGACCACATGGGCTACGCACACCTGGAAGAGGCCACAGACATAGGAAGGCCAAGGTCACAAGGTCTACAGTTCATTTGGATAATTTACATGGCTAGCAGACCTGTTATCACCCTTTCTAGGAGTCTTCTCATCCTCCCACGTTACACATGCAGAAGATTTCATACAAAAAACTTAACCGTTTAAATATCCCTTCGTGTAACATCAAATTCCTCAGCCTAGACGTCGAGTCATTATTTACCAAAGTCCCGATCGCCGACGTGTTCTTTTTAAAGAGGAAAGACCGTATGAGTCTCCAGGTTTGGATGTACCTAATAAATCAAAATAAAGCGACTCTTGCTTTGTACATCTTTGTGAGCGCTAAAGAGAGAGAGAGAGAGAGAGAGAGAGAGAGAGAGAGAGAGAGAGAGAGAGAGAATCTCTAGCGGTATTACCATAAACTCCAGTAAGGCCGATAAGCTGTCAAAACAACAGAGGGGAGCCTGAAAATCGGTTTATATGCAGTAGTAGATTGGAAAGGAAATATGATTACAAAAGCAAAGTGATTCTAGAATTCATGGAATCTAGACCCCACTATCGGAAAGGGATTTGCTGCAAAATACTGTGGAGAAGAAAGGGAATTTATAAATATGATATTGCATAAAATGTACAACCCCGCCGGAGCATTATACGGCAATGAAATTATTAAAAGTTTGTTTTTCTCTTTAGTTGCTTATTAAGTCTGAAGACATTTCTCGTTGTTCTGGAGAATGGAATGGAAATATTTCTTAACGATTTGGGTGCATTTTGCTAAAAATTTGATGTTCCAGGGTATACTCGATTTTTTAAATGACGTTTTAATTAGTTTTATGTGAAATTAATTATTAGTTCCTAGTATGAAATAATAATCAATAAATGAAGTAGCGGCGAGTAATAAGAAGCAAAGGAATTTTCAAACTACCATCTTCTTCCAAATCGCCTCTAACACGGAGTGGCAACGCTGTTTTGATCCATCAAATTAGTCAACCTTCCTTTGTCAGTCTGTCTCATACATACTTACACACACACATACACACGCACGCATACACACGTTTGTGATTTTGAAATTTGACCTATTATGCAGTCCTCGGAAAAGCATGGTTTGAAATTACAGCCAGATGCAAAAGAAAATATTATATTCCATGGCGATTTGCAGAATTGTTCGTATGTGTGTAATTGAGAGGGAATTAAGCAAGCACATGATATCATATCAATTTCTTAATATTTGTGTCCCGTGTGTTTTTATATGAAATCCTTACCTTGTCTTATTAATAGAAATAACTAGTTTACTGAACAGACACTTCATCTAAGGTTTAGCAGTTAACGTATGAATAAGGCAGTGATCGTTACTTTGTGTCATTAGTCGTAAACCAGCCCCTGTCAGGGGAAAATCGACTTGTTGTTACAAAAACAAATACCCCACCCCCACCCCCCAAAAAAAACAAAGTGATAATGATAATAATTCCAACTCTTAAGAGTAATGGTGTTATTTGGAAAAAGATTATATCCACTTTCGTAATCTGTTTTCAGATACGTAAAATGCTGAAAGGGTAAAATAGCAGGGAGTTGTTTGTCGTGGTAATTCAGTTTGTGGTGTCTCTATCTCATGGATGGCTCAGGGAAACTGATATGAAGAAAGGACAAGGGTAAGAGGAAAAATCCACCAACCTAACTGGAGGAAAATAGGATTTCATTTCCTCATATCTGTCTGGTTTCATTTCGGTTTTCATGGTTCATAAAATTGCTATTATTATTATTATTATTATTATTATTATTATTATTATTATTATTATTATTATTATTATTATTATTATTATTATTATTATTATTATTATTATGTTATTTAGAAATAAGGGACAATATATGCTTACTTTTCCCATTTTTTTTTTCACTGGATAATATTGAAAAAATTTATGATCTAAATCTTATTACATAAAAGCAACATAGGTTGCATGGAAAATGTAAACAAATTGGCTTTCATGGCATCCACGTATTAACAGGAATTTATGTAGATAAAAACAAAATTACTCCTGAAGGTGACACTAAAAACGTTTAGAAATATCTTCTTTTTTATTTTGCCATAACTTAAGTTTCAGTTCTAAATTTCACAGCTTAAAATTTAAAGTTATTACTTGATATATGGTTTGGTTTTATAAGAGCTATATTAAGGCTAAACAACTGAAATGGCGTTATTACTAACAGCTGCTATAAATTTAAATCATATTCCATTTCTGGAGAGCGAGGTTTTAAATGTGCAAAAGCATACTTTAAAATGATAAAATCAGGAGTCTGTACGAATACCTTCATATTTTCACCACCTCTGACTAATTTTCTTGTTATAAGTCTTGACAGTTTGAGCCTTGCGAATACCTGTACATTTCCTTTCTTTTGAATTGAGACCAAATGCCGATATCATATTGTGAAGAATTTCCCAATGAACAGTTGGGAAATTCATTATGTTTCATCCTGTTTCATACGCAACATCTCTATTGAACAGTCAGATACTTGTATAGCGTCGGGAGACACAAAACTCATTTTGAAATCCGTGGGAAGAAACTGTCCTTCGCTTAGGAAGGATAATGTGATACAGCTAACGAGGTCTTGCTAGGGAAAGAGAGAATCAGTAAAAGATTTGCATGCAAATCGCATGAAATCTATCTTTCGTCTCTTTTCCTCTTCATGGTGCTTTCTACTGAGAGCTCATAGTTACTCAGCATGGCTCATTGTTTGAGAAAGTTTTGTTAAATTCATAGACTTCCATTTAAAAAGCGCATTTCACCTCGCTGACGTTAGTTTTTATGGTTATAGTATATTCAGAAACGTCTCACAGTTCAGATGCCACGGTTTTATTTTAATGAATATTTCGTTTAAGGTATAACATATGGTGCATCATTTTTATAGTCTTTATATTGCTGCATTCCACAGCCTCTTACTTCGTTTGTTATTAACTTTGTAGCATTCCTTCGGTAAAATAGGTCTTATTAGTAATTTTACTGTGATTCTTTTTTTTTCGAATTTAGTGCATATTTGCGGATTTTTTGTTCATGTAGGTCCAATACTCACAAACGATTAAATAATCAAAGTAACAAAAGATGAAAATAAGTGGGAACTCACAATGTTCTGCGGAATAAATCTTAAGTAGATTTGCTATTAAGGTTTGAATAGGCTAAGAGAGTACCGAGTCATGACATTTTCATGTTTGCAGCGTAAAAGCTGAAACAGTAACAACAAAGGGAAAAAATTAAACTAAGTAATGATTACAAATAACCACTATGTAAAAAATCCCAATTATTTTAAATGCATAAGTGAGCTCGACGTCTTTCCTTCTCCTAAATGGTGCACCTCCTTGGGTTCTATACTGACATATAAGAACTCTGTCCAAAAGGTAGGAAGTACCCTTGCTAACTGTTCACTTCTCCCTTGCTTTCTTTTCACATGTGATTTTTTTTAATGAATCTTACTGTTAAGATAACTTTCGGCTATGTTCATTCAGACTCAGATGTTAATCGATTAATTTCAATAACAAATTATAATAGCAATAGAAAACTCGGTGTAATTAAACTGGAAGCCTGAGCGAAGAAGTGAAAATAATATGGAATATTAGATAGAAAATGATAAGATAATTGACCTAGGTTCAATATCACTTTTTATCCTTACAGAAAAATGCAGAAAGTAAATTCAAAGTGTTTTTGAACAAGTTAAGGTAGACGAGAACAATTTTTCCTACTTTAATTACCTAGAACTTAGGTAAATAAAGGAACTCAAATCTTTCAATATGCCTTTATTGATATATGTATCTATCTATCTGTATATCTACTAATTGAAGTAATTCTTCTTCTTTCCCACCGTTATCCTTACATCAAGGGGTGGGTTGCCTGATGCGCCTTCTCCACTGCCTTCCTTACAACATCAGGCATGGTTTATTGTTTGGCAAAGGGATTTTTACGACCGCATGCCCTTGCTGGCATCAACCACAGTTACTGGCGGTGGGCCTCTCTCCTTTGACTAAAAAGTCCACTTGCAACGCAGCAGTTTCCACAATTATTGGCGGTTGGCCTCGCCTTTGACTAAAAAGTCCACCGGCAAGGCAGCAGTTTCCAAAGTTGTTGGCGATGGGCCTAGCCTTTTACTCAAAAGTAAGACTGCAAGGCAGCAGACGTCCTTATAGTCGCCTTTACGACAAGCAGGACCTACCACAGGGTCATATTACTTGAAGTAATTATATACCTCAAATTAAATATTTCCAAACGCAAGAAATACGGGTTGGCTAAAGAAAGAGAAAGTAGTTTTCTCATTCTTTTTGTCAGCGCTGTATCACTTACATCAGCGTCCAAGACCCAGCGAAGAGGCTTTGCTAAATCCTTCGTGTCGTTGCCAAGACTTTTCAAAGGATTTTCTGGATCTGCAAAAGACTTTTCAGGAGAAAATATTCGTTCGTTGTTGGTTTCCTAACAGTTATCCGCAGCTTTATTATATTTTTCGCTTGGTCAAAATATTTATTTTGTATAGTTTCAACTATATATTAGCATTTTTTGCTTTTTTGTAAATGGCAATAATAAACTTAATATGTTAAAGCACTTCTCTTCAAACAATTATTTTCAAATGAATTAATTACTTTTATATTACTCTTCTCATTAAAATAACTAATACTTCCTATAAAGAGGAGCATGACGATCTGGAAAATATTTCTGTTTAATAGATTGTAAA
>NC_061093.1:36571702-36579202 GCF_015104395.2 Macrobrachium nipponense
TTCATTTATCTAACCTAATGAACATAGGAGCAATAAGTAATTCAGAAGAATGAGGCAATTTTCTCTGAGATGCGTATTTTACAGTGCCATTGGTGGAGGCATATTGCCTTAATATATCGGTAATAAGCCTCAAAATGGCTTATAGCGATCGTCAAAAGAACGTAATGGGTCATTTCAGATTAATACATCCCTTGATGTGCTTGTTAGTAAACAAACTGATACAAGTTTAGAACCCAAAAATCTATATTAATTCTTTTCCAAGTAATATTTCTATAACACTTCGAAAGGCACACAGCTATAAACAAAATTCATATAGGAAGAAATTATTTCTATTTACACAGTTTGCTGAAAATTACACTTTTGGACTTGTGTAAGTCTCATGGGACTTAATAACCACGATGTACAGCAGAGCACAGAAAATTCTTTATAATATCCTTTACCTTTTCTTAAATGTCATCGTTTATACATTTTAAGAGTTGATAAGCTACATTTAGGATGCAAGATTTATTAAGTATTTTAAAGTAGCTTTTAATAAAACTACCGACTTACGTTGCTTTCCTTACGAGTTTTTACCTCGTAGTTATTTAATTCTCAATAAATTTTTGCAACAGATTTATGATATTAAATAGATTAAATATGCCAAAAACATGTATTAATTAAGAATGTTTCTGACTTTTCTACGGATTCCCGAAACTTTAGCCTTTTGTTTTTTATGATAAATATTCCAATGAATACACCCTAATCAAAGCCACCTCCAGAATCATTAGGATTTATGAAACCAGCACATATCACTGAATCTGCGGCTTGGTTAATTAATTTCCAAAATGCTCGAAACTCAACTCTTGTCATTCAAAAGTGGCGAAGCCAAATGATGGCATTCATATCATTTGATTGATATGATTTAAATCCATCAACGTTTAATGAACCAAGACTCAGTTATTCAGCTTTTAGAGTTTATGATGAAAAATCAGTGACGACTGCTTTTTTTTTATGCATTATGTCATGTGATGACTCATAGAGAGAGAGAGAGAGAGAGAGAGAGAGAGAGAGAGAGAGAGAGAGAGAGAGCCAATTAACCAGGAGCCACAAATTAGGCTGCACGAAGGGAAAATGTTTTTAGGCGGAAAAATGTTTAAAAAATCACCCAGAATTTTTCGCGATTTTCAAAAATGTCCTCCGGACTTTTCAATAGGATAGTATTCGTTGAATGCCCAGTTCCAGGATATTCTCAGTTATTGACATTTCTCTCTCTCTCTCTCTCTCTCTCTCTCTCTCTCTCTCTCTCTCTCTCTCTCTCTCTCTCTTATAAACACGCACAAGTGCACCAAACACAAACACTAAGAAAAATGTTGAATCTTCTGATTGTTTAGAAGAGCAAGAACAAATGAAAACTTGTAGTGAAACCAAGCCAGTCTGGAGAAGGAAACTTTCCTAGACAGGAAGACCAACAAATAACGAATTCTAAACTTGGGCAGAAGTTGGCGTGCGTACACTTGCTCACAAATGCTCATGAGTAAATACAGCATTCGCCATGGAAAAGAAATGGGGTTTGGGGGGGCGGGGGGGGGGGGTGGGGGGCGGTTGCAGGAGTTTAGTAAAAGAAAAACATTATTCATGAGTGTAATACATACTACCTCCGCTTCACTGGTGTACTGTTCACTGTTGAATTGATAGTTGGAGAACTGGCTAACAAAAAAAAAAAGCTTTAATTTCTTTGCAAACAAGATCATGCAATTTGTTATTAGAACCACTCTTTCTCGAAGGAGCACATAAATGTCTAGCTACTTTATTACACGCAGACAAAAACTCATGTTCACTTGAACTATATGACGATAAGCAATAACTCAAATTTTATATATATATATATATATATATATATATATATATATATATATATATATATATATATATATATATATATATATATATATATATATATATATATATATATATATTATATATATATATATATATATAATATATATATCTATATATGAGTCATATCACGTTACCGTGATTGATATACATACATCGAGCTAAATAGGTTCTTTCATATCTAATCTCTGAACTCGGAATTAATATATTTCAAAAATGTTAACCGAAAGAGATTTTTTTAGTAAAGTATCTCTTCTTTAAAATATAGTATATATATATACATATATATATATATATATATATATATATATATATCTATATATATATATATATATATATATATATATGTGTGTGTGTGTGTGTGTGTGGTGTGTGTGCGTGTGTGTGTGTATGTGGTCAGTTTTACCGCTCTGTATAATCTCTTAATTGTTATATAATCCCTGCTGCTGAGCAGTAGTACTTATAAACCTTTTATAAAGCTCTTAAATTCTAACCCTGTTTTGGAAAGGTTACTAATTCTCCAGGTGGATTTGATTCCAGGTGCTTATTTTCCTTTATTTATAATCCTCATCTGTCATTTATACGACCTCATATAATTACTAGAGTGCTAAGCAAACGACATCGAGTCGAAAGGCATATATATATATATATATATATATATATATATATATATATATATATATATATATATATATATATATATATATATATATATATATATATATATATATATCTTTATGGATTTCATAATTTTTGTGCTTTGATCTTTTGCCCATATTTTATCAAATTATAAAAACCTACGTTTAACTTGTGGTGACTTTACATCCTTTTACGCATGGAGATACACGAGATAATGCGAAACCAAAATCACATCATAACTGTCCATAAAAGTCAGAGAACCTGAAACGGAATTAACCTTCAAGCAAGTGCATTACAGTCATTCGCTTGCTAAAGCCACTAGGCTGGGCAGTGGATAGCTAATGGATTTTCAGATGGGCACTCATTGGTTGTCGGTGCCAGCTTTTTGCACTGTTGTGAATATTCATACCTGGGCGCGCGTCACCGAATATTCATGTTTCCTTCGGTGGAATGTAAAAGGTAAATGATAGCTATTTCGGAAATGATAATAGTACTTTGAAACGAACAATATCCGTTATAGTAGAGTATCCTGAAAGAGAACACATTCCTGGGTTGATTTTACTATATAAGCAATCGAATCAGGAAAGAGTAGACATTCGCCTTTTAAAAGAGTGATGAAAATTGAAGAGTGATGCCATATTCAACTTGCAATTCAGCCTTGAATTAGAGACACGAACTTTCAAATTTTAAAATTTAAAATCGGAATGTGTTAAAGAACATATCCAATATGTTTATAGGCCTAAATAATTTTCTTTTACTCTCATCAAAATAAAGGTTCTGTAATAGAGTGGACTGAAGACACCATGTCAGTGAGGTGCAGTCATTTTAGGTATAGTCACTAGTGTGTGTGTGTCTGTGTGTGTGTGTATGTTTGTGTGTGTGTGTGTGTGTGTGTAACATGTCGAAAATACTCTACATCTTTTTCAGCCCAAATTCGTGTACTCTCACAGCGTTTTTTTCTATTCCCTCTCAAATAAACAGGATTTGTGCAAGATATATATGCGCCATAACTGGCGAAAAAAAGTAGATTTATAGACTCATCCATTAGAAATTATAGTAGCTATAAAACTGAACTGCTATAAATAAGCGAGTTGAAGTTTAAGTACTTTTTCCCACTAAGCAGAGCAAATAATTTTCTTTATCGCGAATTGATCGAGGGAGTGTTAAATAGGAGGAAAATGTATCATATTTATTCCTGATATGTTCATATCTACTAAAAATTTTATCCTGTTTTCAGTAACATATATATAAAAATTAATGATTACATAAAACAAACGTATATCATTTGTTTATTTGACTGTGTGACGTGAATGCTCTTCAACCTATTTTGATTTTAAGATGTCAAGATGTTAAGTTTGTTCTGAACACCTTCTGGGGACTAAATTTAATGTAATAAGATCATCGAACAATGTTATCGTCCACGATAAGCTTAATCTGGCATACTTACGACACCCGTTCCCTTCCCCCATCCATAGCCATTTGATTTATAAAATTATTCTACTTTTTTAAATAAGTGAGATCTCTTTTTTCTGCGTTGCCTTTTATCTCCTCTTACTTATTCCTAATGGACACCATATTCTTTGGAAGCTTGAATTCCAAGTCAAAGGCACCTGTGGGCAATTTTCGACATGATACACACACGCACACAGATACATAGAGATACACAGACACACACATTATGAATAATAATAATGATAAACATCAGCTATCTTGAAGTAATCAGTGGTACGAGCACCAACCTGAGGGAGTGATAGAAAACGATCAGGCAAAGATCCTCTGGGACTATGGTATCAGAACAGATAGGGTGATACGTACAAATAGACTAGACGTGACGTTGATTGACAAAGTCAAGAAGAAAGTATCACTCATTGATGTAGCAATACCATGGGACACCGGAGTTGAAGAGAAAGAGAGGGAAAAATGGATAAGTATCAAGATCTGAAAATAGAAATAAGAAAGATATGGGATATGCCAGTGGAAATCGTACCCATAATCATAGGAGCACTAGGCACGATCCCAAGATCCCTGAAAAGGAATCTAGAAAAACTGGAGGCTGAAGTAGCTCCAGGACTCATGCAGAAGAGTGAGATCCTAGAAACGGCGCACATAGTAAGAAAAGTGATGGACTCCTAAGGAGGCAGGATGCAACCCGGAACCCCACACTATAAATACCACCCAGTCGAATTGGAGGACTGTGATAGAGCAAAAGAAAAGAAAAGAAAAAAAAAATAATAATAATAATAATAATAATAATAATAATTTATGACAGATTTACTTCCTTAACATATTTTCCTTGCGTAACCATGTTTATCATTAGTGTTAGGACATCATTTTCACAAGAGCCAGAGCGCCAGTCACTGGGGAGCGTTTTCAATATACGGTGAACGCCTACAGCAGTACCCATCCGACCTCTAACCTTTTACCTGCATCAGGTTATTGTCTTTCGTTGTTTACTTAGTAAAGGTCTGCCCTCAGAGCATCCCGATTCCGGAATTAATTAGACCCTAGCTCACTAGTCCTTTTGTAAGTAACCCATTTCTAATGTTTTTGTCAGTGAAGCTTTACGCCTATGCAGCTATTCACCAAAGACTTCGAGTACCTTGCTCTCTCACTACGCGCCTTTATTATTATTTTTTTTCTTTCTTTCTTTTTTATACCTCCCACCATTCCTGCGTTCATTCAAATCGTGAGAGTTCAATGATTTTAAGTAACATATCTTAAAAGTAATCCACAGTTTTTTGTTAAACGAGAACAACATTTTCCCTAGCAGTGGTTCGATATGATGCCTCATAGAATACTTTAATATTTTTATTCAATTGCAGTGCGAATAATGTATTGTTGTAATAAGAACTAATATGATTACTATTTAATAACTGTATCGTAGGGTTGATTTGATCTCATATTAATGAAGAATTAGTTCATTGTCGTAGGGTAACTAAACCTTATGTAAAATTTGCCCTTCAGTTTCAAGCTATACTTTAGTATATTGCAGTGCTTCTGAAATTTTTTATTTATCTAAATCTTTTGGATAGTTTACGTTTCATGTGATGAATCCAAGACTTTCGGTGATTATAAACACAACATCGGCATTAATGTTTCATTTTCTTTTATGCTAATACTGGAAAAGCTGATCGGCTCGAATATAGCAAAGTTGCATCAATCATCATGTATATTATTCCCGAGGCTGAGTAAACAGGATATTAAACGACATTAGCAACTTGATATTTGGGAATATGAAAAACTTTATGGTGTACGTCACAAAAAATCATCAGTGGCTACGTGTTACAAATGTACCAATCAGCTATCATGGTGGAGGTGGGTTATTATAGATTGTAACTGCAAAAATCTAAATAGCAATACGAACAGCAGAGTCGCTATCAACTTTTACCTTTCTTGATAGTTCTATGGTAAAAAAAAAGATGGGGGAGGGGGGGGGACTGTAGTTCGAATCCATAGGTGACTAAGTGCTTATTAATAATTCCTCCTTTATTGTATGTATTTTCCGACGTATCGTGACTTGGATATTAAACAATATTTATATGTTCAATATTTGCGAATGCACACATGGTGCCAAACAACACAGAACACCACGGGGCGTGGCTAAAAGTTTCATGGACCGTGCCTGAAATTTCATGCTGTATTATACGCCGTACAGCAAACACAATTGCGCCGAAGAAACTTCGCAGCATGTTTTACTTGTTTATTGTGAGACATGCTTAACATTGACGGACAATTGTTTACAAAGCGACTTATAGAATGCCTTTATCCACAGACTCAGAGGAGTTTGGTGGACAGCTAAAGGCTTCCACGAGTCCCCGGAGAAGCTGCAGAATTCAAATTAATTCTGCTTGTTGCTGTCAAGAATAAATTAGAAGCAGGAAGGTACGGAATTCAGGCTACATCTTGATGCATCTCCGACCATTTTTACATTTCCACTTCACGTTGATATAATAATACTACGCTACGACATTTCCTGTGAAGATGACAAAACACTGAAATGATAGAATTTCTCTTGACTAAAACAATTGCTATTTCCATCTAAAGCAAAACGGGAAAGTATAAAATCATTTCTTTATTGAATTTAGTGTGTATTCACAAATTCCGCTAAATACGAAGAATAAGTTAACATGTAAAATGTGGGAGTTACATTAAAAAAGAAAAGGATAAATATGCACATACACATATATATAGGTACAAACATACATACATGCATACATACACATCACACACACATATATATATATATATATATATATATATATATATATATATATATATATATTATAAGTGTGAACTCCTCTATCTTCTTTTTATTAAAAAAAGTAGAATAATTAATATATATATATATATATTATATATATATATATATATATATATATATATATATATATATATATATATTTAAAGCTTTGCAAAAGCCTATAATAATAATAATAATAATAATAATAATAATAATAATAATAATAATAATAATAATAATAATAATAATAATAATAATAATAATAATATAGACTATAATAAAGCCTTCGACATGATACCACACACATGGCTAATAGAATGCCTGAAAATATATGGGGCAGGGGAAAACACCATCAGCTTTCCTCAAAAAATACAATGCGCATCTGGGAATACAATACTTACAAGCTCTGGAATAAAACAAGCAGAGGTTAATATCGGAAGAGGGATCTTCCAGGGCGACTCACTGTCCCCACTACTCTTCGTAGTAGCCATGATTCCCATGACAAAGGTACTACAGAAGATGGATGCCGGGTACCAACTCAAGAAAAGAGGCAACAGAATACAACCATCTGATGTCATGGACAACATCAAGCTGTATGGTAAGAGGCATCAAGGAAAATAGATACCCTAATCCAGACTGTAAGGATTGTATCTGGGGACATCAGGATGGAGTTTGGAATAGAAAAATGCGCCTTAGACAACATACAAAAAGGCAAAGTAACAGAAACTAAAGGGATAAGCTACCAG
>NC_061093.1:36596702-36609202 GCF_015104395.2 Macrobrachium nipponense
AATGCAAAAGTGGGCGGAGCTTCGTTTCTGAACGATCTCAGCGGGAGTCTGTCACGACCAGGTTGCTGGCTTGCGACTTAAGTCTGTCATACGCAGATCGTTCAATGTATGGGTTTGTCTGCCGATATAACGCTATCGCGCGCCTCTTCTAGAGATGATGCCACGTCTTCTCGAGACAAAATCTTTGTTCAGACTGAAATCGTTGCGGAGATCGTTCATACTTGTATGAATAGTCGTGGTTGTTGTGGTGGGACGATCAACTACAATCGTTTCAAAACAGTCGTTTCAGATAATCGTTCATCGGTGTTGGGGGCCCTCAATATCTGTGTTTTCTGGCTTTCCTTAGGCGATTGCAGATGTGACCTAGTTATTTGGTTAAACGTCTTTAAGACTAAATGAATGAGACTATAGCGGCGCCATCTAGATTGCCAGCGCATGATGTTGAAACCTTCAAAATCGGTCTTCATTCTCAGTTTCTTTCTGTATCTATCGTCCATAAACGTGTGTTTAAGTTAGAATCCGTCCATTCATTTTACTGTCAAGGAAAAGAAAGCAACTGGTTTAACCTTAGAATAGCATGTATATATTATATATATATATATATATATATATATATATTATATATATATATATTATATATATATATATATATATATATATTCCGAGGACCATTCACCAAGCTATTTGCGATAAAGGTAGCAGACCAAAGCATTCCAGCGGCCTGCAGGCTTAAATTTACCTTTGAGGTCTGTGCCCTCGACTGATTAATGCGGAATTAGCATTGGGAGCGGGTGAAATGAATGAGATGCTAAACTATACATTTACATGGGAGGTATTAAACTTTACAAATAGTATTCTCTCTCTCTCTCTCTCTCTCTCTCTCTCTCTCTCTCTTCTCTCTCTCTGTAATAATAATCAACCTTATATTAAATTGTGTCACCGTACTACATTTGTTATGCATTTTTAAAAATCTGGCGAAATTAAAATTTTAAATAACTTACCCTCGTCTCATGAAGCCTAAAGCTGACAGTGTGACGAGCCTTTTTGTGAATGACAAGGTTTCACACGGTAGAATACGAACTGCAAAATGTATTTTACCTGGTAAAACTAGGCCTAATTTACAAGTTTCTCGTAAAAGATAGCATATGTGATGAGATAATGTGGATGTGTAAATACAGAGCAATATTCAAATAACCTATAGTTATCCGTGTAGAAATATTGGTTACTTTAAACCGGAATGTACTATTAAAACGAAGAAAACAGGCAAAAAGTTTGTATTTTTCCTTCCTAATAAATGGAGGTTTTTGTTGACATAGTCAACCAGAACATTAGCACAGAAACTGTGAAGAAAAAAAAGGATAATTCTTTTATGAAAGAACCCCACTACACATACGTCAACTGGCTGGAAATGATTTGATAAACTAAAAGCGAGGATGTAATACATTACTACCCTGATACTATTCTCATTTCATTTTAGTACATATTTTTCCGTTTATTAATTAATTAATTCATTTTTTTTCCTTTTTATGAGTGAGATCTCTTCTTTCTGTATTTCACCTTACCTTCTCTTACTTCTTCCTAATGAACACCATATTCTTTGGCAGCTGAAATTCTAAGTCAGTCATCTTTTAAATAATCTAATAATATAATAATAATAATAATAATAAAATAATAATAATAATAAATAATAATAAGACGACAGGGAGGATGAGGTATCAAACAACGACACACGAAGAAACACCGACGAAGTAACAGAGAGGACGGAATGGATAGAAAAGATTAGACAATGGATGGAGCCAGATACAGAGAGAACAATGATCCCCTCCATGAAAGCCTACAACACCAAGAAATTAAGGGAGGAAACAATGTGAGGTCAATGAAATAATGGGCATAATACACACCACCAGTATCACAGAAACAAATAACTTGACATATGCAGGAGCAAGATTAGTAGCAGAACTGATGGGATTCGAACACCAACACACCAGCAAAACCAACCAACCCAAACAGAAACCAAAACAGCAACCTCCTTGGAAAAGGCGCCTGCCGGAAAAACAAATCATGGTGATGAGATCTGACTTGAGTAAACTGAAAGAGATGGCAGAAAAAAGGCTAAGAAGCAAGAAAACAAGGGAGGAACTCAACAAGAAATACAAAGTACAAGAGAGGGACTAAACAACAAAATAGAAGATGTAAAACAGAGGCTTAAGGCCAAAGCACATAAGATCCAACGGTACATGAACAGGAAGGTAAAGGATACCAACAGAACAAACTATTCGGAACCAACCAGAAAAGACTATACAGCCAACTAAGAGGGGAAGACAACCACCCAGAAATTCCTGAACCCGAACCAAGTAAGAGACTCTGGGAAAACATATGGAGCAATCCGGTATCACACAACAAACATGCAACATGGCTCCAGGAAGTCAAGGAAGAAGAAACAGGGAGAATAAAACAAAGATTCACAGAGATCACGACAGACACAGTCAGACACCAACTAAAGAAAATGCCAAACTGGAAAGCCCCAGGTCCCGATGAAGTCCATGGATACTGGCTCAAAAACTTCAAGGCCCTACACCCACGAATAGCAGAACAACTCCAGCATTGTATCTCAAATCACCAAGAACCCAAATGGATGACCACATTAAGAACATCCTTAGTACAAAAAGACAAGAGTAAGGGAAATATAGCCAGTAACTACAGGCCTAACACTGCCTACCAATAATGTGGAAGATACTAACAGGTATCATCAGTGAAAGGCTATACAACTACCTAGAGGAGACAAAACACATCCCCACCAACAGAAAGGCTGCAGAAGGAAGTGTAGAGCACAAAAGACCAGCTCCTGATTGACAAAATGGTAATGAAGAACAGTAGGGGAAGGAAGAACCACCTAACCTGGCATGGATAGACTATAAGAAAGCCCTCGACATGATACCACACACATGGCTAATAGAATGCCTGAAAATATATGGGGCAGAGGAAAACACCATCACCTTCCTCAAAAATACAATGCGCAACTGGAATACAATACTTACAAGCTCTGGAATAAGACTAGCAGAGGTTAATATCAGGAGAGGGATCTTCCAGGGCGACTCACTGTCCCCACTACTCTTCGTAGTAGCCATGATTCCCATGACAAAAGTACTACAGAAGATGGATGCCGGGTACCAACTCAAGAAAAGAGGCAACAGAATCAACCATCTGATGTTCATGGACGACATCAAGCTGTATGGTAAGAGCATCAAGGAAATAGATACCCTAATCCAGACTGTAAAGGATTGTATCTGGGGACATCAGGATGGAGTTTGGAATAGAAAAATGCGCCTTAGTCAACATACAGAAAGGCAAAGTAACGAGAACTGAAGGGATAAAGCTACCAGATGGGAGCAACATCAAACACATAGATGAGACAGGATACAAATACCTGGAATAATGGAAGGAGGGGATATAAAACACCAAGAGATGAAGGACACGATCAGGAAAGAATATATGCAGAGACTCAAGGCGATACTCAAGTCAAACTCAACGCCGGAAAATATGATAAAAGCCATAAACACATGGGCAGTGCCATTTTGTAATCAGATACAGCGCAGGAATAGTGGAATATGGACGAAGGCAGAACTCCGCAGCATAGATCAGAAAACCAGGAAACATATGACAATACACAAAGCACTACACCCAAGAGCAAATACGGACAGACTATACATAACACGAAAGGAAGGAGGGAGAGGACTACTAAGTATAGAGGACTGCGTCAACATCGAAAGCAGAGCACTGGGGCCAATATCTGAAAAACAGTGAAGACGAGTGGCTAAAGAGTGCATGGGAAGAAGGACTAATAAAAGTAGACGAAGACCCACAAATATACAGAGACAGGAGAAAGACAGACAGAACAGAGGACTGGCACAACAAAACCAATGCACGGACAATACATGAGACAGACTAAAGAACTAGCCAGCGATGACAATTGGCAATGGCTACAGAGGGGAGAGCTAAAGAAGGAAACTGAAGGAATGATAACAGCGGCACAAGCAGGCCCTAAGAACCAGATATGTTCAAAGAACGATAGACGGAAATAACATATCTCCACCCATATGTAGGAAGTGCAATACGAAAAATGAAACCATAAACCACATAGCAAGTGAATGCCGGCACTTGCACAGAACCAGTACAAAAAGCCAGGCATGATTCTGTGGCAAAAGCCCTCCACTGGAGCCTGTGCAAGAAACATCAGCTACCTTGCAGTAATAAGTGGTACGAGCACCAACCTGAAGGAGTGATAGAAAACGATGAGGCAAAGATCCTCTGGGACTATGGTATCAGAACGGATAGGGTGATACGTGCAAACAGACCAGATGTGACGTTGATTGACAAAATCAAGAAGAAAGTATCACTCATTGATGTCGCAATACCATGGGACACCAGAGTTGAAGAGTAAAGAGAGGGAAAAAATGGATAAGTATCAAGATCTGCTAAAATAGAAAGATAAGAAGGATATGGATATGCTAGTGGAAATCGTACCCATAATCAATAGGAGCACTAGGCACGATCCCAGATCCCGTAAAAAAGGAATCTAGAAAAACTAGAGGCTGAAGTAGCTCCAGGACTCATGCAGAAGAAGTGTTATCCTAGAAACGGCACACAGTAAGAAAAGTGATGGACTCCTAAGGAGGCAGGATGCAACCCGGAACCCCACACTATAAATACCACCCAGTCGAATTGGAGGACTGTGATAGAGCAAAAAAAAAGAAAAAAAAAGAAAAAAAAAAAAAAAAAAATAATAATAATAATAATAATAATAATAATAATAATCCTTTCTCTGGAAAGAGCTTTTATACTTCGGAATCTCACTAAATGTCTCCAATCCATTATATAAACGTTTGCTCTTCGTAGCAGGCAACGTTTTGCCCTTCTTTATAATTTATGGTAAAAGATAAATATTATTCATTGCCATCGTCTAGCTTGACTTGCGAGATAGATGGCCCAATTTGCTTAACAAATTCCCCCGAGAATTCAAGGTCGTAAATCGCAACTATTCTTGTCTTTCTCTGAAAAGATGAGATCTCTGTCTGTCTGTCTGTCTGTCTCTCGCTTCCAAACACACACACATGCGCCCATACATAAACAGCCTCACATTCATTAATGTAAGAAAAATATTCTTGGACTACTTGTTGCCCTTAATTTATAGAACAATCGTTCAATTGCTCTGACTTCTCTCGCGTGAGTCCATTAATTTGGGTAGTCATTTGTATGCAATTGCTGAAGGATCATTTTGCTTAATTGCATTATGCAGAATGGAGCTCCTACGTTATTGCAGTTCTTTTTGAAGAACGTTAGTTCTCTCTTTCATTGATAACAAAATTAGATCAGTGCCAGAAATGAACAATTCAAAAAATGTTTGTATAGCCAAAGATACAGAATATCAACTTTCCTGAAACAAGTAATTAGAAATTATGTAATGTTTATTTTTCCAAGATAAAACTTCTTTGAATTGCGTAAAAGATATCTGTAGTGTTAAGTTAAATAAATTTCTCTCGATAAGGGCCAGTGGAGGCCGAAAACTGTTGAGCTAACAGGAATTTCAGCTTAGTTAGTCGACTCCTGTTTATATATATATATATATATATATATATATATATATATCTATATATATATATATATATATATATATATATATATATATATATATATAAACAGGAGTCGACTAACTAACCAATTCCTTGATTAAGTTAGCAGAAGCACTATATATATATATATATATATATATATATATATATATATATATATATATATATATATATATATATAATATATATATATATATATATATATATTATATATATATATATATAAACAGGAGTCGACTAACTAACCAATTCCTTGTTTAAGTTAGCAGAAGCACTATATATATATATATATATATCATATCTATATATATATATATATATATATATATATATATCTATATATATATATATAAACCAGGGAGTCGACTAACTAACCATTCCTTGTTTAAGTTAGCAGAAGTACTATAAACTTTCTAAACGAAATACCATAAATATTCACGACTTGGTTGGAATGAGGTGGAATAAATGTCCAGAGAGAACATTATTAAAATATGTCAGACAATTACTTAATCTCATAGCATTTTGGTGTTTTATTGAAATAACTCTAATATAGGCTTTTCTTACGCCCTCGCTGGTTTCACAGACGCTCACTTAAGCGTTATCCTGTTCCTTCTACGGATATATCATGTTAGCCACTCTTAATTACTTTATTTAAATTAGTATAACTAACAAAAATATTGAAAAAGACAGCGATGAAGTTCGTTAACGGGAAAGAAATATTTACGTTTTCAAACAAGAAAGAAAGTGGACGAGATACAATAGTTTACAATAAACTATTGATAAAAAACAACCAATTCTAGCTAGCCCCAAAAATAAAAATGGGAGAGGATGAATACATCGAAGAGAAAAGCGAGAAAGTAAAAATAACGGAGAGTTGAAATAGAAAAGATAAAAAACGTATGGAAATATTGTCTCCAATTTTCAACACGTATTACCATACAAAATAGTTTTTTTCTCACTTCTGTTACTTTAAACCAGTTTATGAAAGAAGAATCTTTTGTTAATGCATTTAGTTGTGCATTACGTCATCTGAAAAATATCGTAATACCCTATAAATAAAATCGAGTAAAAGACATGCTGTAGAATTCCAAACATTTTCCCTTCGCCATTTTCGAAGACTGAAAGAAAAATATACATGTTTTGTCAAAAACAAAAAAAAAAAAAACAAAAAAATTGAGGCTGGTTACGAGAATTTTCCTTCCAATACCTATACAAAGCCTTCGTTTGTATTTCACGTTTACTCCCAGAAAAAGAGTGAACGAGTACTTCAGCCATGTTCTTCGGAATTAAATTTATCAAACAAACGCTTACACTTATTTTATGACTCTTTACAAAATTAGACTTTGTAGGGATCATATTATTTTGAAAGAACAATCATACAAAAATACGCGTTTGATTGTCAAATCAATCTAATTTATACAGATATTTCAATGCTTCTTGAACTTCTCACTGAATCCTCAGTCGTCAGGGTGTAGTAGGTATGGGAGGAAACAATGAAATAGGGTAAGTAGCAAATAATCAAGAGCAATGAAATATATAAAAAAAACTTTCAGTGGAGATCTCAAACCTCGCTAACTCAAACTCACAGTGTTGCCAGCAGTGTTGAACTTTTTCGCTTTGGGTGGTTATGACTCGGGGGTTTAATTAACAATTAACGATTTTGAAAGTATGTCTAACGACAAAAAAAAAATGACTACAAAGAAAAGCTTTTTGTTGATGTAACTTATCACATTCTTAATTAGGGATGGTAATCATAATAGCGATAGAATAAAAGTGAGGAGACTTTCGTTAACTAAGGCCACATAGCACACACACATACACATATATACATATGTATATATATAATATATTATATATATATATATATATATATATATATATAATATATATATATGTGTGTGTGTGTGTAGTGTGTGTGTGTGTGTGTGTGTGTACGCAGAAATATGAATTTTCTTCACATCACCAGGATTTATGTATAAGCATTAAGCTACGAATATTGTTTGATATCCAATTCGCTCTGCTAGAAAATATATTAATCTATATAAGTAAACCGCAGGGAATATTTTTAGTTGTTAAGAAGTTCGTCGTCCCATGGGCTCGAACCACCGAACAAGAGAACTAACGATTTTCTTTGACGCCTTAGTCTAACAGACTATTAAGAGAGGTATATGTTGATACAGACACTAATTACAAATACCTGAGTTCGACGGGGATTTGGACACGGGAGTCGGTATCAACTCATACCTCTCTTGATAGCCGGATAGGCTAAGGCGTCACTGAACGTCATGAATTCTTGTGTTCGGTGGTTCGAGCCCATGAGACGACGAACTTATTATCTACTAAAAAATTCCTCTTCGGTTTACATATATATAAATCTAATATTTCAGAGGTAGAGCGAATTGGATATTAAACGTTTGTATATATATATATATATATATATATATATATATATATATATATATATATATATATATATATATATATGACTGTGTTCATGAGTTTGTGTGTTTATACGAAATGCGAAAATAGGAAATATACCATGTATTTAATCAAAATGCTTTTAATATTTTTTTTTTTTTTTTAGATTAAGATACACTTTGACGGAAGAATACAGAAAATAGTTCTTATTGCTTGGAATTCAAAATTAAAAAAGGCACACCCTCCTTATATTCCCCGACTTCCATTTCCTCTGGAGAATCCAACTTTTCTCCTATCAGCATTTCTGGGCCAGAACAAATGACCTTCATGGCTCATGACGTGGGCCAATATTTTGTGCCCCTTTTTTTTTTTTCTTTTTTTTTTTGGGGGGGGGGGGGGGGGGGGAAGGCGAGGTTTAATTTGGCATTCCTTTCTTTCGGTCGATTGTAAAGCATTTTTCACTGTCTGTCTGCGGTGTTTTGTTTTTATAGATCTGTGGGAAATAGCCCCATCTATGGACATATAAAAGAATAATTCTCTCACGGTCTTCATTATGTGAAGTAAATTTCCTAAGTTATAAGAAAGAATAAGATGAAACTTTTCTCATCCAGCCACTCATGTAACGTTTGAATTTAATGAATTTCACTTACAGCAACAAACTTGCTATTCGAGAAACACTTAAAAATTGATATCTACCCGGGCGATTTCATCTAAATTTGTGATAAATCACAGATTTTTCGTAATGAGCCAACTGTAAGCTCTGTGATTTTGTTAGGTCCGACAATGGCACTTTTCTCCCGTATTTAGCTTTCAATTTTATCTTCACTAAGAGATTTCTGTCTGTAAGGAGCATCTGTCTATAACAGACCTCGTATTCACATTACTGTTATTCCCAGGTATCGTAACCATTGAAGAATCTTTTTCAGCCACCTGAAGGCGGGCAGTACTTATATAGATCTCCTCCCATAATTACGTTAGACATTGGCTAGTATTTAAGTATATGTTGGTCGTTGCAAGTCATCTAATGATACGTTCAAAAGTTCTTTCGTTCCGGCAACATATAAAATACTATATCAAAAATAAAAAAAAATAAAAAGCAGAACTATCTTTTCCAAAGATCTGCCTGACTTACTGATATTTGTCGTACAGTAATTCTTCAGTCAGCTTCGCTCGCATGTTGGCTTGTTTGTAAGCATGATTCCATGAGGAGATTCTCTCTCCTCGTCTCTCTCCCCCATCTCTCCTCTCATCTCTCTCTAATCTCTCATCTCTCCTCTCTCTCTATCTCTCGTTGTCTGTTCCTCACGAAGACGTTAATGTAGGTTTTTGCTTAACTCAAGTCCCATAAAGTGACGACGCATTGTTCTTTCTGAGAAAGTGGCCGCATTTCACAGGAAACATTTCGTAGATCTATAATACGTAATGGGGAAAGTTTGATCGTATCAGAAGCCTTGAATCATGGATCGTGTGATAACGAAGAAATAAATCCGTTGCGCAACACAAACTGCTGTAGCTGAAAAAGATTTTATGCTGAAAGTTTAATTATATTTGTAATCTTGTAATCCAGAATAACTTATATTCTTTTAAAATATAGCTGTTGCTAGACCACTTCCCTTGGTGCTAACGATTTTGTTAAATATACTGTACAGTCTTACCCAGTAAGGAGGATAGTGCCGTCAGTGTGCTTCATGCGGTGTACTGTAGATGATTATTTAAGGTTCTTTGCAGCGTCCCTTCGGCCCTTAGCTGCAGCCCCTTTCATTCATTTTGCTGTACTTCCGTTCACATTCACTGTCTTCCGTCTTCCTTTCCACCCTCTCCTAACAATTGATTAACAGTGAGGTTTACCTCCTGTTACACCATCTAAGACTTTTTACTGTCAATTTCAGTGTCAGCACTGAATGACCGCATAGGTCCCGGCGCTTGGCATTTGGCCTAAATTCTATATCCTATTCTCTTCTATTCTGCACAGTCTTACAAGAAAATATAATGAAAAACGTGATATTTAGAACGTTCAGGGAATTGACTAGGATTAGCATTTAATGATAATTGCTTACAAGAAACATTGTTCCTAAAAAGCCTGCTTCATGTGTAGAAAGTGAAGACGTTACTTCGTCACACATTTAAGGTAATAGCAAACAGACTCAGACGGTTACAAGATTATCTTTGAAGACAAAGAAAACTGAAAAATGCTGTCAATAAAGTGTAACGCGCTGCAAGTGTGCTAGGTTTATTAAGAACTTCTACTATACATTATACATACATATATGTATATGTGTATATATATATATATATATGTATATATATATATATATATATATATATATATATATATATATATATATATATATATATATAATAGTGTGTGTGTGTGTGTGTCAGATATAATCACTAAGGAGTTATAACTAAATCGCTGGAGCACTTACAAAGTATTACACTTTATGACAGCATATTTCTAGTTTCCTTGTGTAATTTTCTTGTCAGTGTCAATGTTCCAAAGAAAGGGAGGAAAAACGACCATGTTCGATTGTAAGACTGCAGAAGTTAATTGTTACTTCGGATATGGATTTTTATCATTCTTCTTCAAGCGAAGCACTTAATATGAAAGGATCCGTGAATCTTGAGCTCATGCTGTTTGGAATTAATCATCACTATCTTGAGTTCCGTTGACAGAAATAAATTAGGAATTGACTTTCATTTCCATATGCATGGGTAATCTGAGCCGTTACAGTAACGTTTACATAATACGTCTCGAGAACAAATCATTTCAAAGCAAAATTTTTTTGTTTTGCAATATACAGATATTAGGTTTTCAGTGCAAGGTCATTTCCCCGTTCCTTTCTCTCCTCTCTCTCTCTCTCTCGCTCTCTCTCTCTCTCTATCTCTCTCTCTCTCTTCTCTCTCTGTTGTAATATGCAGAACACTAGACGGCTGAAATTCCAGTGCCAATCCTGAAAACCGGACTGGTCTCACTGATAACGTAGCTCGATTGTATACGGTCTCAACGCAATATTTTTTATTCATGCTATTGCGCAATGAGAAACAATTGCTCTGTCGGCTTATTCTGCAATGCCAATTTTATATCTATACTTTTTTGTGCAGTAGAAAATATAAACGAATGCATTTTTACTTCAGAAATATGCTATTTCATTGTTTACTTATTTATTTATTGCTCGGCCATTTTCATGATTCTGACACTTAC
Source organism: Macrobrachium nipponense (assembly GCF_015104395.2). Classification (NCBI taxonomy): domain Eukaryota; kingdom Metazoa; phylum Arthropoda; class Malacostraca; order Decapoda; family Palaemonidae; genus Macrobrachium; species Macrobrachium nipponense. The sequence continues at coordinate 36,607,953 of NC_061093.1, forward strand.
TGTCATGACTATTCGGATTAGATATTGTGATCTTAGGTCTTTACCCGACGAGTGTAGTCTTGATATCATTTCGTTACTATTTATATAAGCCAAAACATAGACGTCATTTCTAGTCTACAGATTACAAGGTTTGCATAACCTTTTACTCCTAATTATCCATATTTGCTAAGTATACCAATCAGCGTTTAGGTTAACTGTAATCTGTATTTCAAATAAAATAATATTACGGATTGGGTAAGAACAATGAATATAAGAAAATAAATAAATCAGTAAATATGTTATGGTAAGTAGAACTGGAACGGAGGAGAAACAGAAAACTATAAGAATACAAACTGGTTAGTTTCTTATGGACTGAGGATTGCCACTAAAGGAAAAAATGAAGTTGTTTTTTATATACGCTTTGTGAAGACACTTGGCAGAGTATAATGGATATAGACATTAGGGTCTGAACATACGAACAGCAGGAAAATATAAATGAAATATATGAATTATTTATTCAGATAAAAACATTCCTTTTAGAGCATCATTTTAGAAAATGTAGATGTGCTGTAAAGTGGTTTGTTTTTTTCCTCCTATTTCTTTTTGTATATTGAAAGAATGAATAATAGGAGGATGTCAAAGTCGTAAGACTTTATGAAAAGAAATTTGCAAAATTTGTTATTCATAGTTTTATGAATGATAAGTATTCAGCAACAAAAAAGCATTCAATAAAATCATCAAAGATTATTACAGAAAATATATAAGAAAATCTTAGAATTTATTTAAAATAATAAAAAATATTTTAATCGGAAATATTATTGTTTGTATGGTGTTTTTACGTTGCATGGAACCAATGGTTATTCAGCAACGGGACCAACGACTTACGTGACTTCCGAACCACGTCGAGGGTGACTTCTGTCACCAGAAATACACATCTCTCACACATCAATGGAATGCCCGGGAATCGAACTCGCAGCCACCGAGGTGTTAGGCCAAGACCATACCGATCACGCCACTGATCGGTATGTAATCGGAAATTATATAAAAAGAAGTAAAGTTGTTGAACGCAAAAGCTGGATTGACTAGTCTACAGTCAGCTGGGTCGAAGGAATTATTAAAAGCGACGATATTCACCTGGAAAAATAGAAATTCATTTATAGCAAAAGGTATAAATATCAAGTAATGTGAACCTTAATATCATGGCAGTACAGATGAACGTTATTAAAGCCAGATTGAAAAGAATCCTGACTTTTTTTTTAAAACCATTTTTT
>NC_061093.1:36619202-36636702 GCF_015104395.2 Macrobrachium nipponense
TAAAATAGCTGGGTATGTGACCATACATTTCATGCAAATTTATAGTCTGCCAAGTTTTGCTGATGCATAGAGATAAAAGTAAAATATTGCGTCTGTTTGAATATTGTAAAGCAACAGTAAATTATAATTTTTTGAAAAGGTAGTTAGAGTATATTCATATTTCCAATAGTTTTTTTTTTTCCATTTTCCCAACAGAGTAACGAAATCATATATAATCTGAGTAGCAATGTGTTTTGGGAGGGGACAATAGCTTTGTGAAATGCATAATTCTTGTTTTTCGAAAAACGCGACCACACGTCAGTTACAATATTTTTCAAAAGTTCAGTTTATATTCAGAGAAATAGTGTTTAAACTTAGTGTATGTGTAGGAGATGCAATGAAAAAAAAAAGACATGGCCAGAAGATTACGACAATGAGATTGCTGATATTTTTCTTCTATGGAAAGGATAATTCCTTGTTGAAACTCGTTTCATTTGAAAGTGTTGGTCATGAAAAGTCATAAAAGTGATCTCAAAGAAGATAAAGGTAATAGCCAAAGAGGGAAGTCGCTGTTCATTGTATTTGGCAATATGCGTAAAAAGTTGATAGGAGAATGTAAAAACCGAGTAAGTCAGAGAATAGGAGATGGAAGAAATGTAGCAGGATCTCAGCAACAGCCTATTGAAAGAAAAAAAAATGGAAAATTGAAGCAATCAGTCAACCAAAATTTTTTTTTAAGAATGTGGAGAATGGGTATTAAATAAAGATTATAGAAAAAATGCAGATTTTATGAAAATACCAGTATGCGTAGCAAGATGGGTTCAAATGGAGGAAATTTACATAAACGATTAAGTATGAGATATATTAGGGCTTGTGCCTTGTATGATAAGGCGCCTATGAGGTAATGTTAGACTAGCGATAATCTATACGCTAGTCGGTTGGTATTGCACTTCCATCTTCAATGGAGTGTCTGGGGTTTGTAGATCACTTACGAAGTCGGTATTATCTTTACGACGATGTGTTAAACTCATGGTTCGGTGAGGTTCTTGTAGAAAACACTAAGTATAAAAATAGATATATTCTTGAAGTTTACATGCTGAAGATCAGATATGATTGTCAAGTCTTCTATGACGATAGCTTGATCGCTTCTGCCAATGATGATTGGCTAATGCCTATTCCTCTACATGATAAAGCTTAGGTAAAGAGGTACAGGTCTTTCTAATAACGATAGCTAACTCTGTTCGCTTGTCTACCATCTCCGTTACAAGTTATGAAGGAACAGGACAGTAGTTCGAACATATGAAAATATCTATCAGATGACATAGTTTCATACGAACACACATCGAATGAGACACGCTACAGATCACGTAGGCCGTTTTGAATAATAGGTCGGGGTAGTTAGTTGTCTCAAGCAGGGAGCTTGGACTAATGTTTTATAAACAATGAATGACTACAGGTGACGGCATGTTATCTTAGCCTACTTTTATTGTATACGTCATCTTTAGCGTCTCTAGTCTGATCACATTCCTGCAAGCAATCTGGTTGACCTCTTTAGTTTTTAGACTTTTATATATATGGACTAACATTCCATATTTTTATTATGTAAACACTTACATCAGCTCGGTCAGCTACCAAAACCAACCACTGAAATATTACTCAAAACTTGACTTGCATTTGACTTATAGGAGTGTGATAGCACTATACGTGAATATATATATATATAAGTAAATAAAAATTTCATGGTGACATGAATTGATTCAAGTAATAAAATATAAAACAATGATATTGGTAAATAATAGTGATCACGGATATATAATGATACAGTTTTTCACTTCATCTCATTAAGATACATATGCTACAGAAAATACTAATGTACTCTGATAATTGCATAGAATGAAGATTAACATGATAAAAATCATCATTTTTAACTGATAAAAAATTTCATATATGAATTGATAACATTATTAATGTTTATGCTGATTGATTCGTTGATTTTTATGCTAACTGTTATATATCTGAGTTCATTAATTTCATATACTAACTCATAAATAACTGCAGATATTGGTATGATAAAAGGTAACAGATTGATTATAGGCTACCTGATGTTTGTTTATACATATGTATATGGATTTCATAAAATTATGATAATATATGTGCACTTTAAATAGATTCCTATTGCGTACACGCAAAGATATATTTAGATTCTGTTATTTATGATCATTTATATAAGAGATTCCTATGCGTACACGCAAAGATATTTATTTCGACTCTGTTATTTATGATCAATTATATATAGGATACATGATACTTATATATATAGGATACATGACCGAGGTTATACTACTTCACTTTTAACTAGCGTTCGAAACACTTTTTCGTCCATTACACAGTTCCAGCCAACAACCACCTATAGCCAATTGAAACGGCCTTTTTCAATGGTTAAAACAAGGGGAAAATTTGCCTGGGCGGGTCCAACGTTCTATTTTTGCGCTCATACTTATCTCTGCATCCTAAGCTACACGATTACGTTCGCGATGAATAAAAAAAACATCCCCCAGCACGAGTCCTTCGCCAGCAAAGTAGAGTTGAAATATTCCTTCGGGTCGTAATTGTCGGAAGTATGTCCCTTTTTGTAGTCGATTCCGACAGTAGCGGAGCATTCCGCATTAAACGAGATTAACGACGAGATACGGTGTCGGTCGAAGAAGTCATGAAATTCCTTTCACATTGTAGGCGGTTGTACTTGAACTGTAGTCGTCCGCTGCGACGACGAACGATTTTTTGAAGTTGCGATGTGAAACTCTCGTACTGCAGGATACCTGTAACAGGTTCCATTAATCAGCCTGCAAGTGAAATTATACTTGTCACAAGGGCAAAGTAAAGTTCAGACGACATCCAAATACAGGGGAGGGGAGAGAGCCATTTAGACCAGACTTAACCACATGAATTCGCTGATATTTTGGAATTCAAAAGAGTCCGCTGTACAAACTTTTTATCCATGGCATTAACAATGAGTGAACCTATCCAGGTCTATGATGACTTGTAAAAATATCCATAAATTATAAAAAATAAATAGAATATCATTACGAATCTCAAAGAAAATTCGATATTACTGGTAGTAAGTTTACTAGACAAAGAAGTGGAAAACGGAGCTAAGTTGTAAGATTGCCAGGCAAAATAAGAGTCAAAGAGAAGATTAATTATGATTCTATGTGCCCTAACAAAAGTTTTCATAAATATTTTCTCGTGCGCATCCTCTGAGGTTACTTTTAAAACATTATTAATAGGTAGGAGATACAACGAAAAACCCACTATGTAACTAATTTCTATATAAACTTTGGGTTTACAAGAAAATGTGACATTTTCCATGAATGTTTTACTTGAATTGTATAGGGCTAATGTTGCAAGTAAATATTTCATATATACATATCTTGATACTTCTAAATGTCTATGAGGTTGCAGAAAAAAAAAAAAAAAAATAATTCATTTTGTTGTTATAGAAATTCTATTTGCTTATATTGTTCATTAATTTTAAAATGATTACAAGTCCTTAAACTAATTGCATTACACACACGGATAAGAATATGTTATGTGGCCTGTCATGTGACCTATGAACCACATGTGAAGTTCATGAACTAAGCATTCCTTTTCTCCAGTCAATCTGCTTTTGCAAGCAGAGACGACACACAGATGAAGCCTGTGTAAGCAGATTATTTGAGGTTAAAAGGAAACGAATGATGATACGGCAATGATGACGTCGTCACTTGGCAGGAGATTGCTCTCAGCCAGCTAAGAGTTACGTTACTTGCTGTAAGAGATACGACTTTAGTATTTTTCAAATGATATTTTAGTGTTTTAATTCTCCACCCGCATGAGAAGAATGTCTGAAAAAAAAAAACAACAGTACCAAAATTGAACAATATATTAGTTTTTTCATGTTGGCATTATGTTAAATAAATATTCCTTATTCAAACTATATGAAAAAGGTTTCCATACAAATTCTATATATATTATTAGCCCTGTATAAGATTCATATAGGATTATTCCATAGATAACATTTTCACTTCTAGACTTCCTGACTATTTAAAATCTCTTTTTATTTTATTTTATTTATTTTATTTATTATTAGTTTATTTATTATTTATTTATTTAATTTTTTTTTTTTCATTGACTACGAATATAAATCACGGGACAGACAATATGTCAGTAGATTTTGGATATGTGTTTGAACTTTTAGCTTATTTGTCATTACTAAAGCGTTAAGTTAGAGTTCAAATCTTTACGCATATATATTTGGATATTTAATGGTTTACGTTTTGCTTATTGATATTATCGTGATTCCTTTTTTATTATAATTTGTAACCCTTCCGACTTCTTACGGAGTGTATTATATTGACTCCACTTGTATCCATATTTATTTTATTTTTTTTATATTTATATTTATTTATATATATATATTTATATTGATAAATTAATGGTTGGCTTGAATATGTGTGGAAAAGTGTTCTAGCGGCGTACCGTATAAGGCTACTTGCGGCATCAATTCTATAGATACAAGATATAAATGATAAAACGTATTTAAAACCGCGAGAACCGCTATAATCCAGTTCGGATCCAACATCACGAGTTGTAACTCGTAAGACATTGACACTTCCTATTTAATTATCCGTTATTCTACCAAACCGATTGACTCTGGGTGATAAAATATATTATTGGTTTTCTTAATGGAAAGGAATTCACACACGAGTTTAAGGAGATTATTATTGATTTACACACCCGAGTCAGATTATCATGTGTTGAATTCCATGTTTACTGATTTTAGCACTCATAAATATTCCTAACGCACTCAATTTCGGTGTTTGTTTTTAGTGCTATTAATTCCATATAACGTGTCAAGGAACTTATTAACACTAAGAAGTGTTTTATTCCCTCTGTCAGACTCGTAATTCCGTTAATAATTCTAGTATATTCTTTCAAGGATTGATTTGGCACAGGATAGGCCCTTAACTGACAGGTGTCTTTAGTGTGTCCCTGTCTTCTGAACGTGTTACAATCAGTTATGTGCTTTTTATATCTGTAAGCATGTAGGCCAGTAAAATAGTGATTTGGCTTTCTGTGACATAGTAGGGAACCCTGGATGACGGAATGCAAACCAGTTTATGACGATTGATATGAAAGAGATTTATTACTAATACCTGGTCGTTAGTCATCTGCTGTGTTCTTCGGGTTTTGACCTCGTCACAGACCTACATAGAACATTACATTTGATTACATTATTCTGATACACATACTATAATATACTTTGCTTTAGGTTTCTGCTCGAAGTGTTTATTGTTTTTTGCCTAGCCACTGACCCTGTTTCCGTTTCGAAGTGTTATTGTTTGGTGTTATTGCTGCTGACTCTGTTTCCGTTCGAAGTGTTATTGTTTGGGTTATGTCTGTTGACGCTTGCTTTGTTCAGTTTGAAACAGTTCTGCGCTCCGACCCAGATATTCAATGCTCGCGATCTCTTGGGTTAAGGAATTTTCTTGTTTTGTTTAGATACGGTTTTTTTAACAATAGGTACGGATGTTTCTATATCTTTTAGTCTAATTAATGGTTCTTTGCAGTATGGTGCGGGATTGCGGGATAATGCGTCAGCTATGATAATTGCTTTCCAGGTAGATATCTTATCTTGGCTCCAAAGACCGAATGATTCATTTGTCACCGAGGTTCCTTTTGGGACTGTGATTAAAGCCTTTGAAAAACTCGGTAAAGGACTCATGTTCAGTAAGGACTTTATCAGGATAGCCATAGATTATGAACTTAAAATGTACTAGTGTTAAAGATACTAGCCCTTTCCTTGCCTATTACTGCATATTTACTTTCAGAGGGCTTTAGTTTTTACGTGAATAAAAAGCTATAGGAAAGAACTGTTTATCATATTACTGAAGTAATACCCTCTTACCCCTTGGTCTGAGGCGTCTGTTGCCAATAAAAAAAAAAAAATTCCTTATTAAATCAGGGATTTTTTAAGTTAGGTAAGCTGCACATTTTCCGCTTTTAAGATATTCGAACGCCTGTTGATGCTTTTCAGACCATAATAAATCTACGTTCTTCTTCGTAAGATCTGTTTAAAGGAGCTGTCATGATTGAAGACGTACATATTTACATACGATTGTAATACCCACTAAAGCGCGAAAGTGCTGTATCCCCCTTTTACGTTAATATGTACCGGAAAGTTATGAATAGCCGACACCTTACCATGGGACTACTTTTAAGACCCTTGACCCAGACACATAAAACTAGATAAAACATGTTCGGTTTTTAAAAAAAACTCTCATTTAGATATTTTACTCTGAGATTATTTGTCTTTGTCTCTGTAGCACTAGCTCTACTTTATGTGAATGTACTTCTAAGGTATTAGAAAAGATTACAAGATCATCCATATAGGCATGTAGTTATCCCCTAAAAGTTCTCCAAACACTATATTGTAATTGGGGCGCAACGTAAGCCGGAGGCCATACGTAAAAAATTGATAATGTCCCCTGGGTGTGCTGAAAACGGTGTATGAGGTACAATCACTTAGGTAATTGTATCTGGTAAAAGCATTTAAGTAAGTCCAAGTTGGTGATTTATTCTAACCTAACAGAGATAAGATGTCGTCGGTACATCGCACTGGAAACTATCGGAAGTCGTTTCCTTGTTTAAGCGACAGTAATCTGCGCAGATACGCCAAGTCCGATCTTTTATGGCATGACGTTTGAGGGAAAAATTATATGGGCTTATTTGATTTCCTAATGGCTCCTATTACTAACATTTTTCAACTTCGTCATTTATCTCTATTTTAAAATTTCATTGAGAATCTATACGAAGTACGTAAATAGCTTTATGTTTGTCCTTAGACCGTGTTTTGTTTTCAATGACATCCGTTTTTCTCCCAGAGATCACTCGCTAGTGGAGAAACTTCCTGGTATTCAGGTAGAAGATAAAAAAAAATCTGCTGAATCACCTCTGCTTGAATGACTTTATTGATATTACTTTGGATAGAATATAAGAGAGATTCATCCACGACTGATTGGGCGGGATTAAAAATTAGCAACAATAAAAAATGCGATATTTATAACTTCTGTATCCACGATATGTATACTTTTAGGGCTTTGTTCGCGGAAATCGTTATATTTCAGAGTGTCGGGAAGGATTAAAATTTCATTTCCCAGCAAAGTCTTTTTACACGCACTAAGACATTCGAGGGTGCATGCTTCTCGAGATTTTGCGTGCAAAGTGCGACTGCGGTTGTGGGAGAATTCTGTTGGGTCATTTGAACATGTTACGATTTTATGAGACAAATGTATAGTTTCCTTTATATAAGTTATTATTTGATTAACTGTCTCATTTTTGTTCAAAACGGATTTTAATATGTTTGAAGGTTTAATAGGATTTCCTTTGATAAACACGCCTTATTGCAGGATGTAAGATAATATTTGTATACCCCTAGATTGAAATCTTACAATTACACTAGATACAGATCAATGTTTTTATAACTATAGAGGTATCTGTAAACGCTCGCTTATCCGGACTTCTCATTAGGGAAGTTCGAACAACAGACGGTGAGTCCGTAAATACTGGTAATTAATTGTACTAAAGGAATAAATAAGATATTTCTAATTTTACGGCGCGTACAGTCGGGCTAATCCACCAGTATTATTATAACTTAATGTATTAAAATTACTAGAACCTGCTCTGATTACTTGATACTGTCGTGTGATGCATAGGAAAAAATCCTTTTTAGTTCAAAAAAGATATCGGTATGTATGAACCAACATCGCTTTTTCCCCACTCTGCTAGAGTCGCTTATTGTGTGGAATTTGCTTCGCTTTGAAAACTCGGCAGATTTGAACTAACCTTGACCGCTTGACTAGGTGACACAGTCACCGAGTTTGCTTGTTTGATTCTGAACGGGGCTACTGTTTCTATTTCTTTTTGTAATAATTAGGATCCTTCTCTTTATTACCATCGGCAACGTATTGTGTGTTTTTAGCATTATGTTGCTGGTTACGTATAAAGCAATGAATGACGAACTATTAGGAACTGAGCGATTACTAATTAAGACGAGTTTATCTCTACTGCATTCAATCTTAAACTGTTTGTACTTCATTCTTTGCTAAAATTGAAATAGTGAGGGATCCTGGTCAGCGCATTTAGCCTGATGAAAGTTTTTTACAGACATGTTATTCCTTGCAATCCAGCCATATTTTTAAAGTTAAGTTGAGTCATTGAGGTTCGATATTTTATATAACTCAAAAAAACTCAAGGCTTAAAACTGCGATCGGGACTTGCAAAGGAGCATTTATTGTCAAGACCCGAAATAGTGTTACCTCTAATGATATAGATTTGTACGGGTGTTTCCACTTGTTTTTGTGTGTTTTTTTCTAATCACTACGGTGCTTAACGATACCCTATCCATGCATCTGTATAAATACAGACGTCCACTGCGTAAACGCATATTCACTGTTTAATATGATTTGTCACGTAAGGGATTAATAATCACCCAAAATGATAAAATTAACATAGTATGATTATGATATTTCAGTAGAACTTCTGGAAACAGACACTCAAAGATAAAAAAAAAACTCGCAGTAGCGAAATCTCAATGATGTAGATAATTTCTGTAAAAAAGTAAGATTAAGAATGTCTCGTAACTTCAGCCACAGGAAATAACGAAATTCGACCTGCAAAGGAAACACTCAAAGTTACTCCAAATGAATAAAAAATTGTACTTAGCTTGCTTTTGTGGGAAGTCGCGGTGTTCCCGATAACGACACACGGCCTTGGTCCTCCTTCTCTATTTAGCGGACGACCTGGTTTGGCTTCAGTTTCCCCCGTGCGCGTTGTTTTCGATGATTCGAGCCCTTGAAAATCCGATGCTGCAGACGCGTTCGGTTGTTTCTTGCAGTGCCGGAAACGCTCACTAACGATGTTTTCTTGAATTGATTCTAATGAGAGACGAAGCTTCCGTTGCCGTAGGAAAAGGACACGTCGGTTTGTTTCTTGAAGTATTCACTAACGATGATACTAAGTTGCTTGACGAATCTTGTTGTTTTCTGAAGTCGCTCACTAATGATGATATAGGTTTGCTTGAAGAATCTGCTGCTTTTCGTCGTCGTTGACTTCATGATTTATTATTCTGTTTTTCTTCGTAGGACGTTGTAGAGTTCTTCTGGTCCGCTGGCCACCAATATTAGAGCTTGTGCCTTGTATGATAAGGCGCCCCTATTGAGGTAATGTTAGACTAGCGATAATCTATACGCTAAGTCGGTTGGTATTGCACTTCCATCTTCAATGGAGTGTCTGGGGTTTTGGTTTTTAGATCACTTACGAAGTCGGTATTATCTTTACGACGATGTGTTAAACTCATGGTTCGGTGAGGTTCTTGTAGAAAACACTAAGTATAAAAATAGATATATTCTTAAGTTTTTACATGCTGAAGATCAGATATGATTGTACAAGTCTTCTATGACGATAGCTTGATCGCTTCTGCCAATGATGATGGCTAATCCTATTCCTCTACATGATAAAGCTTAGGTAAAGAGGTCAGGTCTTCTAATAACGATAGCTAACTCTGTTCTGCTTGTCCTACCCATCCTCCGTTACAAGTTATGAAGGAAACAGACAGTAGTTCGAACATATGAACATACTATCAGATGACATAGTTTCATACGAACACACAATCGAATGAGACACGCTACAGATCACGTAGGCCGTTTGAATAATAGGTCGGGGTAGTTGTCTCAAGCAGGGAGCTTGGACTAATGTTTATAAACAATTGATGACTACAGGTGACGGCATGTTATCTAGACCTACTTTTATTGTATACGTCATCTTTAGCGTCTCTAGTCTGATCACATTCCTGCAAGCAACCTCTGGGTTGACCTCTTTAGTTTTAGACTTTTATATATATGGACTAAACATTCCATATTTTTATTATGTTAAACACTTACTTATCATATATATATTATTATATATATATATATATATATATATATATATATATATATAGATAATATATATATATATATATATATATATTATATATATATAACACTAGTAGGGGGGTGGGGGCTAAAGCCCTACAAAAAAATATCAAAAAGACGAGAGCAAAGGCATGTCTCCAACTTATATAAGATTTATATGTGTACATTCTTATCAATTCCCCAGCCTTGAAGATACATCGAAGCAATGTGAAACGTTGGCAATAAATCTTATATACGTTGAGACATACCATTGCCTCTCTCCGCCTTGTGATATATATATATATATATATATATATATATATATATATATATATATATATATATATATAATTATATATATGTGTGTGTGTGGTGTGTGTGTGTGTGTGTGTGTGTGTGTGTGTGCATGTATAATATCAGTAATGTCCTACTTCTAAATTCATAACCTCGTCATGTAGTATGCTATTAAAAATTGTGATTTTTCTGTTATCACACCAGCCCGATTAACTTCAATCAATTCTTACTTCAAAAAGGAATAGCGAACACGCACACAAACGCACGCACACACAAACAACTAAATGAAGAAAGTGACAAGGAGAAGACACGGAACCCTCGAGTGAGGTATTAAGAGAAGCCATTAAAGTACACGAGAAATCATCGTCTGTGTAAGGATTAGAGAAGCTCAACTCTTCGCTTCTTTTGATGCTCCTCAAAATTTTCCCCCTTCGGTTTTTTGAGGTCAGAATGTTGAATTATTCACCCACGTCGCCTATGGATAAAAAAATATGTGTGAAAACTGGAAAGAAAATGAATAAATTGTGACGCCAATTCGTTATATTTACAAAAAAAAGTGGATAAAAAATACGGGAATTCGTCGTTTTAGTTTCTTTGTTATTTTCTGGACCGTGTAATCATGTGTGAAAACAGTTAGCTGGGATTTTAAGAAACACTTTATAAACCCTGTCCCGTTTGTCGTAGTTCTTTCTCCCTATCCCCAAAAATTACATGGAATTAAGAATACAACTGAATTCATCAAAAACTATTCAAATTATAATACTGGTAATATTACAGATAATTCAATGCGGTATATGATTATACCTAAATATATGATATTGAAATATATTAAAGCAATTCAAATTATAATACTGGTTCTTGCAGTATATGATTATAATCTAAATAATTTTAATAGATCATATTGCATATATTAAAGCAATTAAATTGTAATGGTATATTACAGATAATTCATGCGATATATGATTATATCTACATACTTTTAATATATGATATTGGCTGGCAAAATAATGGCAATATTTTTCTAAAAATCTTGTTATTCAGCAGTGTTGGTAAGGTTGTGGAGAATTATCATTTTTGTCTTTACAACCATGTATAACATTATTTTAGAAGGGGAGACTATTTGTAGAATCTACACAGTTAGACAGATCGTCATCGTCGTGCCCTCGAAATGGCGCTGAAAAACGTACGGATGTCATGCGTGAAAAGAGATTAACACAGATACACACACACGTATATATATATATATATATATAGATATATATATATATATATATATATATATGTATATATAGTTCTATATATATGTACATATATATATATATATATAATATATATATATATATATATATATATATATATATATATATATATATATATAATATATATATCCTCTTGATGTGGCTGTGTGGTCTAAGGCTTCACTGTTCGCCTTGAATTTGTTAGTTCGATGGTCCGCGCCCATGAGCCGACGAATTTCTTATCGACAAAAAAAAAAAATAAATAAAAAAAATCCCCCTTCGGTTAACGTATACGAAAATATATTAATTCCGAGGTAGGGCGAATTAGATGTTAAAGGACATTTGCAGCTCGATGTATGTATGTGAATCACGGTAATGTGGTATATATATAAATATATATATATATATATATATATATATATATATATATATATATATATATATATATATATATATATATATATATATAATATATATATATATATATATATACTTATTCACTGATAAATAGAGAAACATGCCATTGCAATCAATTTGATGCAACGAAAACATATCTAAAAGACAATCTAGCTTCCACTTGACACTTCCCCGAGACCTTTGCTGGGGGCTTGGAAACCCAACTAAACTTCCGCTCCATGTGTCACGAGGCTCTCTTATCTAAACTTCTGGATTCTCAGTCCTCCATTAGAAAACTAGTCTTCTACACGCTGGAGCGACTTCCTGACAGAAGCAGTGAGGACCTACTCATACATGTTCGAAACTTCCATGATTATTTTTTGCTCATCTGAGAGAACAGCTACGCGTATATTCGACATTCCTTGTAGGGAAGGAAATACGCAGACTTTTTTTTTTTTTTTTTTTTTCTGGGGGGGGGGGTTTCATTTTCTGGGGACAGGCAAATTTCTTTCACGAAACTAACGTTACGTTTTCAGATAAATCAATCAATCACATTGTTTAATTATTCGAAGCTCTCCGATGTCATGGTTCTGGGATCCTGCAAATATCTCATAAAACTTATTTTTTATAAATAATCTCATCGCAAAAATCGTTATCACATACCGACTAAATCACAGGTCACTTTTGTTTCATTCTGTATTAATCGCAGTAACCATACGGTACACTAAACAATGAGATCTGTTCAAATTTAAGTTAAATGTTTTATAAGGCAATAATCATTAGTCAGATACAGCAAAATTGTATTTGCAGTTATTCATTATCGTTAATTGTAAGGTAAATTCTATAATGTTTTGTACTTTTAACCTAGTTAATATATAAACCTAACGTTAATATTATCATGAGCATCTGGTGTGCTCCTCGACTACCAGAACAATGGATATATATGCCACTTTGGTATATTCTTTATTTGCACTAAAGTTCACATTAAATAAACAGATTTAAATACTACTCCATAATCTAAATAAATTAGTAATAGGTGAAGAATACCGTTAAAAGTAGACCAATTAAATGACAAAAAATGGTTTTCAAAAAAAGTCTTAGGATTCTTTTCACTCTGGCTTTAATAACGTTCATCTGTACTGCCTTGATATTAAGGTTCATAATACTGGAAATTTACTACCTTTTGCCCTAATGAATTTCCATTTCCAGGTGAATATCGTCGCTTTAATAATTCCTTCGACCCAGCTGACTGTAGACTAGTCCTATCCAGCTTTTCCGTTCAACGACTTTACTTCTTTTATATATTTCCGATTACATAGCGCCTCAGTGGCGTGATCGGTATGGTCTTGGCCTGACACCTCGGTGGCCGCGAGTTCGATTCCCGGAAGTTCCATTGATGTGTAAGAGATCTGTATTTCTGGTGACGGAAGTTCACTCTCGACGTGGTTTCAGAAGTCACGTAAGGTCGTTGGTTCCCGTTGCTGAATAACCACTGGGTTCCATGCAAACGTCACACCTACAAACATATATTTCCGATTACAATATTTTTTATTAGTTTTTAAATAAATTCTTAGATTTTCTTATATATTTTCTGTAATAATCTTTGATGATTTTATTGAATGCTTTTTTGTTGCTGAATACTATCATTCATAAAACTATGAATAACAAATAAATTTTGCAAATTTCTCATAAAGTCTTACGACTTTGACATCCTCCTATTATTCATTCTTTTCAATATACAAAAAGAAACAGGAGGAAAAAAAACAAACCACTTTACAGCACATCTACCCTTTCGGAAATGATGCTCTAAAAGGAATGTTTTTATCTGAACAAATATTTCATATATTTCATTTATATTTTCCTGCTGTTCGTATGTTTCAGACCCTAATGTCTATATCCATTTTACTCTGCCAAGTGTCTTCACAAAGCGTATAAAAAAACCTTCATTTTCCCTTTAGTGTCCATCCTCAGTCCATAAGACTAACCAGTTTGTATTCTTATAGTTTCTGTTTCTCCTGTTCCAGTCTACTTACCATAACATATTTACTGATTATTTTCTTATATTCATTGTTCTTCCCAATCCGTAATATTATTTTATTTGAAATACAGATTACAGGTAACCTAAACGCTGATTGGTATACTTAGCAAGTATGGATAATTAGGAGTAAAAGGTTATGCAAACCTTGTAAGCTGTATACATAGAAAGGACGTCTAAGTTTGGCCTACATAAATAGTAACGAAATGATATCAAGACTACATTCGTCGGGTAAAGACCTAAGATCGCAATATCTATTCCGAATAGTCAGTGACAGTAAAGTGTAAGAATCATGAAAATTGCCGAGCAATAAATAAATAAGTAAACAATGAAATTGCACATTCCTGAAAGTTAAAAATGCATTCGTTTTATATTTTCTACTGCACAAAAAAAGTATAGATATAAAATTAGCATTGCAGAATAAGCCAACAGAGCAATTGTTTCTCATTGTGCAATAGCAGGAATAAAATATTGCGTTGAGACCGTATACAATCAAGCTACGTTATCAGTGAGACCAGTCCGGCTTTCAGAATTGGCACTGGAATTTCAGCCGTCTAGTGTTCTGCATATTACAACAGAGAGAGAGAGAGAGAGAGAGAGAGAGAGAGAGAGAGAGAGAGAGAGAGAGAGAGAGAGAAGGGAACGGGGAAATGACCTTGCACTGAAAACGTAATATCTGTATATTGCAAAAAATTTGCTTTTGAAATTATTGTTCTCGAGACGTATTATGTAAACGTATTGTAACGGCTCAGATTTACCCATGCATATCGAAATGAAAACTAAATTCCTAATTTATTTTTGTCAACGGAACTCAAGATAGTGATGATCAATTCCAACCAGCATGAGCTCAAGATTCACGGATCCTTTAATATTAAGTGCTTCGCTTGAAGAAGAATGATGAAATTCATATCCAAAGTAACAATTAACTTCTGCAGTCTTACAGTCAAACATGGTCGTTTTTCCTCCCTTTCTTTGGAACATTGACACTGACAAGAAAATGATACAAGGAAAACTGGAAATATGCTGTCATAAAGTGTAATACTTTGTAAGTGCTCCAGGTTTAGTTAGAACTTCCTTAGTGATTATATCTGACACACACACACACACACACACACACACACACACACACACACACACACACACATATATATATATATATATACTATATATATATATATATATATATATATATATATATATATATATATATATATGTATGCATATGTATATTTCCCACAATCCCACAAATGCTTTGTCGTTCGAAAACTATCACTAAGCCATAAACCCCTTTGTTTTCTAACTGGTCACCTATCTCTTCATTGGCGTTCCTAGGCATAAAAAAAACTCTTTTATACCACTTTTTAACCGCTAGCCACCAAATCCTGTAATGGGGAGATTCCCGCATTATTCATTTGGTAAACGTGTAGCTCGAACCGAACGTCAGGCAAACTAATACACACAGCCTCTCTCTCTCTCTCTCTCTCTCTAAGCGACCCCTCTCTCTCTCTCTCTCTCACCGACACCTCTCTCTCTCTCTCTCCACCTCTTTCTCTCCATTCTAACAGGTAATGAAAATGAGAGAGTCACATCATCAAAATAAACATTTATTAACAATGAATAAATAAGAAATTAAGTCTTACAGACTAACTCAAAAAACCCCAACAGTAAAATGTCTGACTGTATGCAGTCACCAAAAAGTCTACACCCCTCTGGGAACTCCCTGTCCCTCCATTGCCAGAACCGTCTGTTTCAAAGACACAGAACACATCCCGGTAAGTACACATAAGTTTAGCAACAAAATCAAAGATCAGATATTCTTAAAAATGTCAAACAGACAACAAGCCGCTCTTTGGCTAAAGTAATTTAACTCACTCATGCACCGACTATTTCGCACACTCAATAAAAAACTCACGGCGCGCACCCACAGCATCTTGCCTTTCTCTCAAAGACGCCTCTATCAAAATCCCCCCATAGACTTGCGTATGAAACTATTAAAGAGAAGAGGCGCACACGCACATACGAACGCACACTTCGTTAGCGCCTCACGATTCTAGCTGCATCCAGTTCACAAAGGCACCTTGAGAAGAGTTCATAAACTGTCGTACATTGACTGTCTAACTAAGCAGTTTTATCTCAAGTCACCCATAGAACTCATTGTCAGCTTTCTCGGGTCGTCGCCTCTACTCTGTTCTTCACATTCCATAGGTCAAAGGGAACACATTGGCAATATATTATTAATCAAAATCCCTAGGCCTAATATATGTATAGCAGAAGTTCTAATTAAACCTGGCACACTTGCAGCGTGTTACACTTTATGACAGCATTTTTCCAGTTTTCTTTGTCTTCAAAGATAATCTTGTAACTGTCTGAGTTTGTTTGTTATTACCTAAAATGTGTGACGAAGTAACGTCTTCATTTTCTACATTGAAGCAGGCTTTTTAGGGAACAATGTTTCTTGTAAGCAATTATCATTAAATGCTAATCCTAGTCAATTCCCTGAACTTTCTGAATATCACGTTTTTCATTCTATTTTCTTGTAAGACTGTGCAGAATAGAAGAGAATAGGATATAGAATTTAGGCCAAATGCCAAGCGCCGGGACCTATGCGGTCATTCAGTGCTGACACTGAAATTTACAGTAAAATGTCTTAAATGGTGTAAAAGGAGGTAAACCTCACAGGTGCACTGTGAATCAATTGTTAGGAGAGGGTGGAAAGGAAGACGAAAGACAGTGAATGTGAACGGAAGTACAGCAAAATGAATGAAAGGGGATGCAGCTAAGGGCCGAAGGGACGCTGCATAGAACCTTAAATAATCATCTACAGTACACCGCACGAAAGCGCACTGACGGCACTATCCTCCTTACTGGGTAAGACTGTACAGTATATTTAACAAAATCGTTAGCGCCAAGGGAAGTGGTTACAGCAAGATATATAAAAGAATATAAGTTATTCTGGATTACAAGATTACAAATATAATTAAACTTTCAGCATAAAATCTTTTTCAGCTATAGCAGTTTGTGTGCGCAAAACGGATTTATTTCTTCGTTATCACACGATCCATGATTCAAGGCTTCTGATACGATCAAACTTTCCCCATTACGTATTATAGATCTACGAAATGTTTCCTGTGAATGCGGCCACTTTCTCAGAAAGAACAATGCGTCGTCACTTTATGAAAAACTTGAGTTAAGCAAACCTAACATTACGTCTTCGTTGAGACAGACGAGAGAGAGAGAGAAAGAGAGAGAGAGAGAGAGAGAGAGAGAGAGAGAATCTCCTCATGGAATCATGCTTACAAACAAGCCAACATGCGAGCGAAGCTGACTGAAGAATTACTGTACGACAAATATCAGTTACGTCAGGCAGATCTTTGGGAAAGATACTTCTGCTTTTATTTATTTATTTATTTTTTTTTATGTACGTATTTTATTATGTTGCCGGAACGAAAGAACTTTTGAATGTATCATTAGATGACCTGCAACGACCACATATACTTAAATACTAGCCACTGTCTAAGGTAATTATGGGAGGAGATCTACATAAGTAAGTACTGCCCGCCCCCTTC
>NC_061093.1:36646702-36649202 GCF_015104395.2 Macrobrachium nipponense
TTTTTACGAGAGTATATGATGCATTAAATTTTGTAACATGTATGCAGCATAACTCATTCGCAATGCTCTTAAAGTTAATTTCTCTCACAAAATATTATGGTATTTAAGGCGATCTCATCTTTTCCCGATCCACATATGCATACATAAGTGGATCTTTTGATCTACGTCACTAGACTAATTACCTACTAATTACCGGACAGAAAAGTTTTATTTGAAAGCCACTAACGGTTTTTTCGTTTGAGTAATCATTACACCAGAAGATGAAAATGAAAAACTAAGCGTTTTTGTTTTTTCAAGGGTCGCTGATTAAAAATTATGCAGAAGTCGAATGTTTTAATTCGTCACCAATAAATTCTTTATTCTTTACGATTGGCAGGTCTTCTATTTAGCTATCTGTCTAAACGCTAGACACATATATACATACATACACAAACATTTGTTTAAGGACTGCGATTTATAATACAATTGATCTTGAGCTGACATTCCTGAAATCCAAAAAAAAAAAAAATGAAATAAAAAAATCCAAATAAAAATTTTTGTTCGGACTCTTAAGGTTGGAAAGCAAATTGACTGACGCTGTTTATGAAAATTTGAATATAACGAAAAGTAATGTTCGATAGAGGACTGAAAACAATACATCCTTCCGTGAGATTCTCCCTGAAAAAAAAAATAAATAAATAAAAAAAAAAAAAACCCTTGCCAAATAATAGTTGGAGGTCATTATATATAGAGTTTTTCTCCGCTTGCTTGAATGCATCTTATGTGCAGAAACAAGCCAGAAGACTTGCCAAGAAATCGCTTCTGAAATACTGAAAAATCGCGAGCCATGAAAATGTATAATGCGTCCAAGGAAAGAAAAACCAAATCTCCTAATATATTGTCTCATTCTTTTACCAAATTTGCATTTGCCTTTCTAATTTTCTTCCCAGCCTTAACCTGAATTTCTAGTCTCCACTTCCAAGTTCCGTTATTTGCTGCAATTTGCTGAAAGTGGCCATATCATATACACCAGAATTTACTACATGCCTCTACAAAAAATGTGATCCGTGTATAAGCTGTAATTTCCAGCATCCAGAATTTCAAATATACGTCTGCTTGGTATTTTCAACAGCGACGCTCTTCGTTAAACCTGAGTGGTTTGTGAGCGCTCCAATTTTCTGGATGTGACTCTTCGCTACCATCTCAGAATAATAATAATAATAATAATAATAATAATAATAATAAAAAAACCAATTACGTGCTCTCCTTCTGTGTGTGTGTGTGTGTGTGTGTGTGGTTGTTAATAATTCAATCACAGTTATATTTGCAAGCATGCTAATACTTTCAAAACAGGTACCAAATGCGCTATTCCGTAGACGCATAGGAACTCAGAAATCTCAGCACTATTTCCATGACCTGTAGAATGTCGGGTTTTTGCGGAACTTGACTAAACCATTGACCAGCTGTAAGCATAGTTATGAAAAATATTGTGAATATGGTACCTAACTCTTCCATAGCGATTCACCCTTCGCCGAAGTTTAAGGTGAAATCAGTGGTTCTTTTGACCGCCTTACTCTCGGGCGGGTCTCCGGTAAAGTCTTTAGAAACAGTTCCATGTAAAAGAATACGCTGCTCGTTTATGGAGTCCGTGTTGCAAGGAATTAGTATCTCATTATTTGTGGAGAGGCCATGTTTGTCCACTTCCCAGAGGCAAAAATCTTTATGTCCATTATTGTATGGATGTGGAACGGTCCTCTGCAGTCTACGAAAACATCACGCAACATTTCCATGGTTGATCTTGCCTTGTTTATATATATAGGTTTTTTGTACTTTGCTGGTGTATTTGCGATATTTTTCCCTCTGCTTTACAAGGTAGTCTTTCAGATTGAATACGTTTGTATATATATATATATATATATATATATATATATATATATATATATATATATATATATATATAATATATATATATATATATATTATATCTATATATATATATATTATATATATATATATATATATATATATATATATATATATATATGTATGTATATATATATATATATATATATATATATATATATATATATATATATATATATATATATATAGCTATATATATAATATATATACTCAGGTTAACGAAGAGCGTCGCTCTTGAAAATACCAAGCAGACATATATTTGAAATTTTGGATGCCGGAAATTACAGCATATACACGAATCACTTTTTGCAGCGGCGTGTAGTAAATTCTGGTATGTATGATATAATATTATCTTAAAGAAGATAATGCTGCTTTTCTTGCTTAGCCATATGAAGGTTGCAATGATTATAGACAGTTTTATCTTAGATATTAGATTGCTTTTCTATTAGTGAAATGAACAAAGAAATAAGTCACAAGATTAGGGTGATTTTTCGTTACTTTTAAGAAAAGGCAAGATATGCTCAAGTTCACACACATGGTGTTGGGTATACCATCCAACCTATGCTTATGGTCTCTCTCTCTCTCTCTCTCTCTCTCT
>NC_061093.1:36661702-36664202 GCF_015104395.2 Macrobrachium nipponense
ATCAAGATGTAGCCTGAATTCAGTACCTTCCTGCTTCTAATTTATTCTTGACAGCAACAAGCAGAATTAATTTGAATTTTGCAGCTTCTCCGGGACTCGTGGAAGCCTTTAGCTGTCCACCAAACTCCTCTGAGTCTGTGGATAAAGGCATTCTATAAGTCGCTTTGTAAACAATTGACCGTCAATGTTAGCATGTTTTCACAATCAAACAAGTAAACATGCTGCGAAGTTTCTTCGGCACAATTGGGTTTGCTGTAAAGGCGTATAATAAAGCATGAAATTTCAGCTTCGGTCCATGAAACTTTTAGACACGGCCCGGTGGTGGCCTGTGTTGTTTGCACCTATGTGTGCATTCGCAAATATGAAGGAACTAATATTGCTATTTAGATTCTGTACTTACAATCTATAATAACCCACCTCCACCATCATAGCTGATTGGTACATTTGTAGCTACTGATGAATTTTTTTAGACATTAGTAATTTGATTAGTAATTTGATATCACAAATTTTGATATTCACAAATATACAATTACTAATGTCGTTTAATATCCTGTTTTACTTAGCCTCGGGAAAAATATACATGATGAGTGATGCAACTTTGCTCTATTCGAGCCGATCAGCTTTTCCAGTATTAGCATAAAAGAAAATGAAACATTATTTCCGATGTTGTGTTTATAATCACTAAGAGTCTTCGTTTTCGTCACATGAAACGTAAACTATCTAAAAGATTTAGCTAAATAAGAAATTCAGAAGCACTCCAATATACTAAATTATAGATTGAAACTGAAGGACAAATTTTTCATAAGGATTAGTTACCATAAGACAAGGAACTACTTCATCAGTAATATGAAATCAAATCAACCTTACGATACAGTTATTAAACAGAAATCATATTAGTTCTTATTACAACAAAACATTATTCGCACTGCAATTGAATAAAACTATTAAAGTATTCTCAGAGGCATCATATCGAACCACTACCATGGAAAATATTGTTCTCGTTGAACAAAAACTTTGGATTATCTTTAAGATATGTTACTTAAAAAAATCATTGAACTATCATGATTTGAATGAACGCAGGAATGTTGGGAGGTATAAAATACTATAATAATAATAATAATAATAATAATAATAATAATAATAATAAAGTCTCGTAGCGACAGAGCAAGGTACTCGAAGTCTTTGTGAATAGCTGCAAAGGCGAAGGATAATATTCACCTAAAGCTTCACTGACAAAAAAACATTAGAAATGAGTTACTTACAAAAGGTAGTGAGCTGGGGGTCTAATTAATTCCGGAATCGGGATGCTCTGAGGCCAGACCTTTACTAAGTAAACAACGAAAGACAATAACCTGATGCAGGTAAAAGGTCGAAGGTCGGATGGGTACTGCTGTAGGCGTTCACCGTATATTGAAAACGGTTCCAGTGACTGGCGCTCTGACTCAGTGAAAATGATGTCGTAACACTGATGATAAACATGGTTACGCAAGGAAAATATGACAAGGAGGAAATCTGTCATAAATTATTATTATATTATAATTCATAATGTGTGTGCGTGTTTGTGTAAACTGTGATAAATTATTATTATTATTATTATTATTATTATTATTATTATTATTATTATTATTATTATTATTATTCATAAAGTGTGTCTTTGTATCTTTATGTATCGTGTGTGTGTGTGTATCATGTTTGAAAATTGCCCACAGGCGCCAATGATTGGAATTCAAGCTTCCAAAGAATATGATGTTTATTAGGAAGAATTTAGAGGGGATAAAAGGCAATGCAGAAATAGGAGATCTCACTTATTTAAAAAAGTAGAATAAATTTATAAATCAAATGGCTATGGGTGGGGGAAGGGAACGGGTGTCGTAAGTATGCCAGATTATCCATGAAGAGTGTCGACTGAAAAAAAATCGTATACGGATAATACATCCTTTTTGCTGTGTCATATAATCTTTTGAAACTTACCATTATTACTTGGGGGCTTTGCTTTGATTTTCTTAAACAACTTGCAAAACCCGATAGGAACTTTTATTTGATTGATATCAAGGCTATGAAAATATTTTATGAAGTAAGCTTGTGTATGTGTTTTAAATCATGTGAGTCACCGGTGAAAAATTGAAATTCATTTCGTTAAGCTTATCGTGGACGATAACATTGTTCGATGATCTTATTACATTAAATGTAGTCCCCAGAAGGTGTTCAAAACAAATTTAACATCTTGACATCTTAAAGTCAAAATAGGTTAAAGAGCATTCACGTCACACAGTTCAAAATAAACAAATGATATACGTCTGTTTTATGTAATCATTAATTTATTTATATATGTTTCTGAAAATAGGATACAATTTTTAATAGATGTGAACATTTCAGGAATAAGTATGAATACATTTTCCTCTTATTCAACACTCCCTCCCTTCGATCAATCGCTATAAAGAAAATTATTTGCTCGGCTTAGTGGGAAAAAGTACCTAAACTTCAACTCGCTTATTTATAG
>NC_061093.1:36676702-36679202 GCF_015104395.2 Macrobrachium nipponense
TCGGAGAGGTAGAAGGTGGTGTTCTCGTGGACCTGACGATGCCTGTATGTGGTGGACTTGGTGGTGGTTCTCAAGGACCTAGTCATGCCTCTATGTGGTTAACTTGGAGATGCTTCTTGGTGGACCTGAAGGTCCTTTTAGTGGATCTGATGATTCCTCTCCATTTGTTGGATCTGGAGAGAGAGAGCGCGAGAGAGCACTGTCGGGTTTGGAGTACTATGGCTCACTTTATGATCCTTCAACTTTTGATCATGCACAGGTGGATGTATTCAAGTATGGATGGACAATTTGGAAAATCGAGTCAACAGGACAGAAGAGAGCAGAAGAAGAAGAGAAGAAGAGCCAGGAAACAGTGTGGGGGGGCCATCTAATCAGGCGTGTGGGGGACGCCTAAAAGATGAGGGGGGGGAGACATCTAATAGACGTGGGGGACGCCCTAAAAGATGTGGGGGGGATGGGGGTAGACACATTTCCCTTACCTCAGGTCTCCTTCCTCTGCTTTCCATCTGTACTGCGACTCAATATTTCAAAGTGTCAGAATCCATCTAAACAGACATCCAGGAGGCCATTATCTCTCCCAACCGGCACACATTGATGAATACGATACTCTTCAGTGGGGATCTGCCCCTGTATCAACTTTTCATATTCCTGTAACTTTAGTTTGTCCCGTGCCCATTCTGAAATTATTCTTTTCATTAGGGAATCATGGATTTGTCTTTGTCTCAGTGTATGCTTTTCTTCCAGTTTTGCTCGAGTCTTGGATTCCTTATTCCAGGACTTCTGTCCTAAATGTAGATCATTTAGTCCTTTCCGCGTCCTTTTCCAATCTAGCAAAATATGAAAAATATCAGTGTAAATACTGAATTCTTTTCGTTCTCTGTCTAAGCTTCTCTCTCTTTAGCTAAGGCCTTTTCTCTCTAAATGGAGGGCTGCTAATTCAGAATTAAGTTTATTTCGTGCCATCTCAAGTTCCTGCATTTCCATCTTTTCCTTGGAGTCCTTCCTTACCTTGGCTATAGCTTCTCTCACCAATTCAGTAATCAAGTCAATCTTTTGCACCGAGGCCCTTTTCTTTGTTTATAGCCTCAATAACACATATTAGTCATGGAGTCCACCTTTTGTGCAAGGCCTTCCAATTCTCTGTTAAGAGCCTCTACGGCCAAATCTGTAACACCAGGTGTTGAAAGGCCAAGGCTTTCTTCTGCACCTGAAGCAACAGTTTCTTCTTCAACAGAAGAGGCAGTCGTTGACAGGCCAAGGCTTCCTATATCTGTAGTTGCTACAGATAAAGTGGGCTCACTTTCTTCCTCTTCCCAAGTTGAGAAAGAAGCCTCACTTTCTTGTAGCCAAATGGGTAATCATAATATTCTTCCCAATCGAGGAATTCATAATTTCCTATTGACCCAGCCGCTTGACATATGCAAAGGAGTATGTCTCAATAACACCTGGTATCTGGCCGGGCTTTGCCAGTAAAAGCGCGCATGTGTTTTTCCAGGTGTGTATCTCCTTTGCGTCATCGTGGCCATAAAGGTCTTCCATTGTTTCAACAGGTCTTTCACCAGGCGATTCCTCTGGTGCAAGACCTTCTTCCATTTCAAGTTCCACCGATGTGGAATTGATTTTGGAAGTGCTTGGGCTTTCTTGGGAGGCCAGGTCACAGCGACATTTTATGGACTTTTTCAATCTCCAACTGGAGCTCTTCTTTTGCGCCAATCGGAGATCGCCTATGTGGCCCATAATGTCCTAATCAGGCGTACATTCTGTGTGACCTCGTCCAAATTAGTCGCCTGCATTCTTAAATCTGCCATTGTCAGCTCCAAATTAGCCACTTGCAGCCTTAAATCTGCAATTACTGCATCCCTGTGCTGCAGCAATTTCTTCAGATTCATCTGATAAAATCGTGGCTTTATAAGTTCCAGGTGGACAAATTCCTGGCAACGGCACAGAACGATTTGCTTGAAGGCGATCTTCAGTTCCTCCATTCTGGCCGCTTCAAGTTTGTATAATGTGTTGCTCTAAATGATCCTTCAAGCCCACATATTTAGGGTCTTGCTCTTTCTCTTTTAACTGGGCTTTCAGAGCCCTCCAGAGCAAAACCCTCCGCCTCATCAATTTATCCACCTGTTTCTGGCCAAAACTTGGTTCTTTTTTCTTTTGGCAGAAACAGTTATGGAAGCCGTTGATGAGGGTGTCTATTTGTTCAACAGGAGCATATTTCAAAGCCCACAAATGAGCATACAGGTGACCGATCAAATCGAGATTCAGAGATATTTCAGGCAGTTTTGCTAACTGCAATTCCAGATCTCTCATGGCAGCATCTCGGCGATGAAGTAAATTCAATCGTTCCTTTGCTTTTCCTCTGGCGGTCTGGGCGTGCTCTCTGGTGGGAGATTTCTCTTTAGGGCGTCTTTCCTTTCTAGGCGGAGGAATGTGGTCGAGAGCCTTTTTCTCTCGGGTCTTCCTTCCTCCTGTTTTCTTCTGTGGAGAAGGTCTTTTTTTA
>NC_061093.1:36683964-36696464 GCF_015104395.2 Macrobrachium nipponense
GATTGAACACTTCCTGCTTAAGGCTTGAGATTGCTTAATGCTAGCCAAGTGCTCGTTCTTGCAAAAGCAGATCACATGTCATGGGCACCAATAAAAAAATTCCTCTGTTACAAAGGAATGCATATAGTGCCGCCCATGAGCGCCATGGCCTTTAAATGGGAACACGTGCATGCACTCATTCTTATGTACCTCTTTTGAGTTTTAAAAAGATAACTTATTATCAATATCATTGTTCAAACAAATATCATTGTAGAAAAGTGAAATGAAACCTGAATCTGGGATGATGTAGAATTTACAGAATTTTATGAAAAAAAAAGAATTTCATCTTTATCTATTCGTCCGGTAATCTCTATTTTGGATAAAACTTATTTTCTTTCTCAAAATATGTTTTATCTTCATAATAATCATTATATACAAAATACAAAATTATGTTTTGTGATTTTTTTACCACAATTTAAAAAAATTATTTATTTTTTATGTTTTATTTATAATTGTTTTACTACAATTAAATTTGCCTTTATACAACATTCTCTGCTGTATTGATTCTGGGAAAGTTATTTGTAGTCTATCTCTCGGCAAAAGAAAAACAATCCTAAACAGTGCTATTACACGTATTCAATGAAAATCATACAACATAATTATTTAAAAATTTTTACAATTAAATAAATTTACTTTTCAATATCTAAACAGTAGATTCAATTTTTTCATTCAATGTTTTGTAATAATAATTATTAGTGTGTTATAATAGGATTGTATAAAGTAAATATAGAATTTATTCATCATTATTATTCATCAGGAGTTGCTTAAAATACAATAGTATTCCATGTTATTTAGTTTTGTCATTTCATTTTTAAATAAAATATAATAAGGTAGTCAAGAATTATTTTGGGTGTGTGGTTGACATATTAAAAAGACTGCCTAAAATTTATTCAGAAATTGATTATCATTATTATTTAATATTGCGACACAACAACAATTATTTGTATTTTTTTTATTTTATTTTTATTCTTTGGTAAATAAAAATCAATTATCTATTTTATTTTAATGTAAATAAAAATCACTTATCCTTTTTATTATTTTATTTAATTGTAAGTATTTAAGTTAAATATTTTTTATAACAAAAATAGAATCATTTATTTTAAGTTAAAATTTTCTTATAAACAAAAATAGAATCATTTAAACTTATTAACATTAAATTCTTACAGTTAGACCTAATCGTCATTTTAGTCGCCCGTTAGACCTAAACGCCATTTTTCCTTATTAGGTTACAATATATATATATATATATATATATATATATATACTATATATATATATATATATATATATATATATATATATATAGTATATATATACACACACACACACATATATATATATATCTATATATATATATATATATAGATATATATATATATATATATATATATATATATCTATATATATATATGCTATTTTAAGGTTAAAATCAGTTGCTTTCTTGTCCTTGACAAAAAAGGAATGGACGGATTCTAACTTAAACACACGTTTATGGACGATAGATACAGAAAGCAACTGAGAACGAAGACCGATTTTGAAGGTTTCAACGTCATGCGCTGGCAATCTAGAAGGCGCCGCTATAGTCTCATTCATTTGGTCTTAAAGACGTTTAACCAAATAACTAGGTCACTCTGCAATCACCTAAGGAAAGCCAGAAACACAGATATTAGGCCCCCATACACTGAACGATTATTTGAACGACTGTTTGAACGATTGTCGTTATCGTCCCACACACACTATTCATACAGTATGAACGATCTCCGCAACGATTTCAGTCTGAACAAAGATTTTGTCTCGAGAAGACGTGGCATGATCTCTAGAAGAGGCGCGCGATAGCGTTATATCGGCAGACAAACCCATACATTGAACGATCTGCGATCTGCGTATGACAGACTTGAGTCGCAAGCCAGCAACCTGGTCGTGACAGACTCCCGCTGAGATCGTTCAGAAACGAAGCTCCCCCAACTTTTGCATTCAGACAAGCCCATTCACGGTGATTTTGCGAAACGATACAGAGTCGTTCAGACAATCGTTTAAGACAATCGTTCAGTGCATGGGGGCCTTAAATATTCTTCATTAATCTTTCATTCACTGTTTCATTTCAAAAGTATTATGAAAACTAGAGGTTACAAAACTATTGAGAGAGATATATATGAAAATAGGTCATATGATGAGAAGTTATACATTCCACGTATTCCAGCGAAAAGCTAAAATATCTGGCATTACATTAGCTACAACCATTAGTTCTGCTTCGGCTCCGATGGAGTTTTATGACTCCGAGCGATATACGTATGTGAATATGAGCTGATGTAAATTCTTGATAGCGTAGCAGGAAGTCAAATTGGATCACCAGCCTTTCTCGTAAGTAATTTTACGAGAATGATACCGAGTAAATGCAACTGAAAACCACCATTTTGAGCATAAAAGGGGGTAATGTATGAGGGGATACGGTATGTTAAATGCGTGGCATCTAGTTGTCAGGCTCTTGCTAAATCTGTCAGATTGTGGTTACACGTGGTATTGTGTTTGTTTTAGCCCCTCTCAAAGATCAGTTTGTGTCCTACTGAAATATATGCTTATTAAGTCTTTCTTTATTTGATTTACCTTTTCAGCTATATGATTTTCTCTTTAAAGTAAGATACACGTAAGTAGACTGAGACGCGTTTTTATCAGAACGCTTAAAAAATTCCATTAATGAGGATACTGTGAGTTTACAATAAAGATGCAATTGAAAATTCGATTTATCACAATTCGAAAATTACTGTTTTTAGAAAATGAAGTTCAACACTCCCTCTCGGCTGCAGTAGTGCTTAAAATTTTTATTAATGTCGTTATAGTTCAGACGTAACGCATCCTCACTACTGCAGCTTGACGGAATATTCATAAGAAACTTTGCTTCAGAATAATTGTCAGGATTAACATGATATTGCAGTCAGATGGGACGATGGGACTCACCTTGTAAGGTTTCTGAGAAGTAATTGCTTTCTCTTGATTTCCCAAGAGTGAAGAAAGATGTCGAAAGAGACTTCAATTATGCAGAAGGTAAACCATGTGGACTTAATCCTGTTAACCTATGAAGGATTTCTTTGGTTCCTCAAAGAGCCTTTGGAACGTATATGACAGCTGTCAAAAACCTTTAAAAAATTCAGTGTTATGGTTTCAATTACTTTGGAAACAGTAAAATGCTTTGTTGTTATCCTTTATCACATTGGAGGTGGTAGAGACATTTATTAATTTTATTATTATTATTATTATTATTATTATTATTATTATTATTATTATTATCATATTATTATTATTATTATTATTATTATTATTATTATTTTTATTATATTCATGAGCCCGCAGGAGCTCGAACCTTCTTGATTACATTTAATTTATATATATGATATATATATATATATATATATATATATATATATATATATATATATATATATATAGATATATATATATATATATATATATATATATATATATATATATATATATATATATATAGTATATATATATATATATATATATATATATATATGTATATATATATATATATATATATATATATATATATATATATATATATATATATATATATCTATATCTATACATATATATATATATATATATATATATATATATATATATATATATATATATATATATATATATATATATATATATATATATATATATGTGTGTGTGTGTGTGTATACATACATACATACATATATATATATATATATATATATATATATATATATATATATATATATATATATATATATATATATATATATATATATATATATATATATATATATATATATATATATATATATATATATATATATATATATATATATATCAGGAGACAGAGGAAGGCGACGGCCAGTAGGACACATCAGCATGAAGGTGGACTATTAGAAACGTTGCAATTCATTACAATTCTTTATTTCCTACGTTTCGTAATATCATTATTACATCTTCAGGGAATCTGTTAAACAAATCAAATAAAATTAATTAAATTTAAAATTACTTAAAAATTACTTTAAAAAATTACTCTAAAATTCAACATTTGTAAATTACAACACAATTAAAAAACATACAGAAACGAAAACAAAAAAAAATTAAAAATAAAAAGACCAAAGACCGCTAACCAACCTTGTGCCGAGAAGGCAAGAGACAGAATGACAAAACAAATAAAAGTTAGCTCAGGTACAGTTGTGTGGAGGAGGTCTGGGTATTTAAACTGGGGAACCAGTTGTTTAATAAATAATGACTCCAGGATAGGCAGTTCATATGCATTGTTCGCTTGGCCTATGACTTGAAATGACTTCTTTCTATATATATTTACAATTTTTTCGAATGGTTTCTTATATTAGAGTGTTCGGGATTGGAGAGCCTACAGCCAGTACGGAAACTTAATCCCCGATGAGAAGTCGATTCTGACCCGCGAGTAAACCTCCTCGTGATCCGACATATGGTCCCAGAGTTACACTTAGGGCAAGTATACTTATAGACCACGTTCGCTAATGTCGCCAAACCATGTACAGTACCAAAACTAGCTTTTTATGCCAAATTCCCGTTCTTACATGATGACTCCTTTCGGAAAAAGTTTGCACAAATTATTCATAAACATTATGGTGCCATTAATCTAAAATTAATTCCAATAAACCCGCTAACAATCGGTTCCTTTTTCAGATATAAAGATCGATTGGACCCTCTCTTGACCTCCAACGTGTCTATAAGTATACTTGCCCTAAGTGTAACTCTGGGACATATGTCGGATCCACGAGGAGGTTACTGCGGGTCAGAATCGACTCTCATCGGGGATTAAGTTTCCGTACTGGCTGTAGGCTCTCCAATCCCGAACACTCTAATATAAGAAAACCATTCGAAAAATTGTAAAAATATATATAGAAAGAAGTCATTTCCAAGTCATAGGCCAAGCGAACAATGCATATGAACTGCTATCCTGGAGTCATTATTTATTAAAACAACTGGTTCCCCAGTTTAAATACCCAGACCTCCTCCACACAACTGTACCTGAGCTAACTTTTATTTGTTTTGTCATTCTGTCTCTTGCCTTCTCGGCACAAGGTTGGTTAGCGGTCTTTGGTCTTTTTATTTTTAATTTTTTTTTGTTTTCGTTTCTGTATGTTTTTTAATTGTGTTTGTAATTTACAAATGTTGAATTTTAGAGTAATTTTTTAAAGTAATTTAAGTAATTTTAAATTAATTTTATTTATTGTTTAACAGATTCCCTGAAGATGTAATAATGATATTACGAAACGTAGGAAATAAAAGAATTGTAATGAATTGCAACCTATATATATATATATATATATCTATATATATATATATATAATATATTATATATATATATATATATATATATATATACATACACACACACACACACATATATATATATTATATATATAAATATATATATATATATATATATATATATGTGTGTGTGTGTGTGTGTGTGTGTCTGTGTGTGTGTGTGTGCATGCATGTATATTTATATATGTTTGCCACAAAAATATTGTAGCTTGAAAAATAAAATGATTGGGTGCTTTTTTACAGAGTAAGAAAATATACTAGTTTGAGTTACTAACAACTGAATCGAGTTCCTTTAGCTTGTTCCGCTGAATTTACGGGTTTTTGAGTTTACATTTCAACTTTCCAGATTGTTAAGAAAAAATTGCAATTAAATGGAACACTTCAAAAAGGAGTTTAATCCTTCCGTGGTAACCATTCACACTCTGATGACGCTTTTGTCCTCTCACCTTTAGCGAGAACAATCCTTTGTCCCTCGTAGTCTGATTGCTAATGCTTTATATCCCCTTACATATTTGCCACACCCTAGAGCACAGGAATCCTCCCTTCAGATTCCTCTCGTTTCCATCCAATTACCAATTACTCTCTCCATGCTCTTCGCTCTTTCTCCGTTTACTGCAATTCTCTCATACTCTTTGACTGCTGACTCTGTGGAGTGTATGGCAAGGCACTGCCTTGAATCTTCAATTATGATTTTCATAGTGCATGTAACTCTCTCTCTCTCTCTCTCTCTCTTCTCTCTCTCTCTCTCTCTCTATATATATATATATATATATATATATATATATATATATATATATATATATATATATATATATATATATATATATATATATATATCACACACTCACAATATATATATGTATATATATATATATTATATATATATATATATATATATATATATATATATATATGTATATATATGTATATATATATATAAATATATATATATATATATATATATATATATATATATATATATATATATATATATATATATATATATATATATATATATATATATATATATATATGTATATATATATATATATATATATATATATATATATTATATATATATATATATATATATATATATATATATATATATATATATATATATATATATATATATATCACGGTGGAGCAGGGTACAGTCAGTTGATTAAATCATCGATCTTGAAGGTGGAACATGGAAACGAATACTTACGCATTATTTTTCCTTTCGTATATTGGACACTTAGTAATATTTCTCTAATAGTACATCTTCTGAAAATCTGTGCCAAAGGAAACAATTGCACTGCAAAGCTATCGTAAAAACCACAAATTCATTAATTGTATTAGATTATCTTAAACTATAACAAGGGAAAAAATACGCGAAAACAAAATTATCATCAATCATTATAATATGATAGAGTTTGAATGGCTAATAATTTCTTGATATGTTTATGTAGACTATGAATTTTTATCTGTCTTCAATTTTAGTTAGACACAAAGCAAGTTTTTAATTTTTAACATAAAAAAATTAAAAGCTAAACTCATGATTTTTTCCCGTGGCCATGGCCTTTGATGTTACTTTTTATCCCTTTGACTTTTGTGCCCAAAGCAGTATTATTTGTAATGCATCTTTTTTCAAATTTCTTAATTTTTACGAGAGTATATGATGCATTAAATTTGTAACATGTATGCAGCATAACTCATTGTTAACGCTCTTAAAGGTAATTTCTCTCACAAAAATATTATGGTATTTAAGGCGATCTCATCTTTTCCCGATTCCACATATGCATACATAAGTGGATCTTTGATCATACAGTCACTAGGACTAATACCTACTAATTACCGGACAGAAAAGTTTTATTTGAAAGCACTAATGGTTTTTCGTTTGAGTAATCATTACACCAGAAGATGAAATGAAAACTAAGCGTTTTTCAAGGGTCGCTGATTAAAAATCATGCAGAAGTCAAATGTTTTCATACGTCACTAATAAATTCTTTACGATTGGCAGGTCTTCTATTTAGCTATCTGTCTAAATACGCTAGACACATATGTACATATATACACAAACATTTGTTTAAGGACGGTGATTTACAATATAATTGATCTTGAGCTGACATTCCTGAAAGACAAAGACAAAAAAATTCCAATAAAACAACAAATAAAAATTTTCGGACTCACTAAGGTTTGGAAAGCAAATTGACTGACGCTGTTTATGAAAATTTGAATTAATAACGAAAAGTAATGTTCGATAGAGGACTGAAAACAAAACATCCTTCCGTGAGATTCTCCCTAAAAAATGATAAATAAATAAAAAAAAAGCCTTGCTAAGTAAAATAGTTGGAGGTCATTATATCTGAGTTTTCTCCGCTTGCTAGAATGCATTTTATGTGCTGAAACAAGCCAGAAGACTTTCCCAAGGAAATCGTTTCTGAAATGCTGAAACATCGCGAGCATGAAAATGTATAATGCGTCAAGGAAAGAAAACCAAACTCCTAATATATTGTCTCATTCTTTTACCAAATTTGCATTTGCCTTTCATAATTTTCTTCCCAGCCTTAACCTGAATTTCTAGTCTCACTTCCAAGTTCCGTATTTTGCTGCAATGTTTGCTGAAAGTGGCCATATCAATATACACAAGAATTTACTACACGCCTGTACAAAAATGTGATCCGTGTATAAGCTGTAATTTCAGCTTCCAAAATTACAAATATGCGTCTGTTTGGTATTTTCAACAGCGACTCTCTTCGTTAAACCTGAGTGGTTTGTGAGCACTCCAATTTTCTGGATGCGACTCCTCGCTACCATTCTCTGAATAACTGCAAAAAAAAAAAAAAAAAAAAAAACAAAAAACAAAAAAAAAAAACAGCTCTTTACGTGCTCTCCTTCTGTGTGTGTGTGTGTGTGTGTTAATAATTTAATCTACGGTTATATTTGCAAACATACTAAGTGCGCTATTCCGTAAACGCAAAGGAACTCAGAAATCTCAGCACTATTTCCATGATTTGTAGAATATCGGGTTTTTGCGGAACTTGACTAAACCATTGACTAGCTGTAAGCATAGTTATGAAAAACATTGTGAATATGGTACCTAACTCTTCCATATGCGATTCACCCTTCGCCAAAGTTTAAGGTGAAATCAGTGGTTCTTTTGACGGCCTTACTCTCGCGCTCGGTAAAGTCTTTAGAAACAGTTTCATGTAAAAAGAATACGCTTCGCGTTCGTTTTTGGAGTTGCGTTGCAAGGAATTAGTATCTCATTGTTGTGGAGAGGCCATGCTTTGTCCACTTCCCAGAGGCAAACATCTTTAATGTCCATTGTTGTATGAAAGTGGAACGGTCTTCTGGCAGTCTAGGAAAAACATCACGCAGCATTTCCATGGTTGATCTTGTGTTGTTTATATAAGTATGTTTTTTGTACTTTGCTGTTGCATTTGTCATATTTTTTCATTTGCTTTGCAAAGTTAGTCTTTCAAACTGAGTACGTTCGTAATCCTGGCCATATATATATATATATATATATATATATATATATATATATATATATATATATATATATATATATATATATATATATATAATCCTATATTTATATATATCTTATATATATATATATATATTACATATATATATATATATACATACCGTATATACATGTGTCTTGTATGTGTGCTATGTGGCCTTAGTTAACGAAAGTCTCCTCACTTTTATTCTATCGCTATTATGATGATTTCATCCTTAATTAAGAATATGATAAGTTACATCAACCAAAAAGCTTTTCTTTGTAGTCAATTTTTTTTTTTAAGTTGTAAGACTACTTTCAAAATCGTTAATTGTTAATTGAACCCCCGAGTCAAAACCACCCAACCCAGCAAAAAAGTTCAACACTGTTGGCAAAACTGTGAGTTTGAGTTAGTGATGTTGGAGAATCTCCACTGAATGTTTTTTTTATATATTTCATTGCTCTTGATTCTGCTACTTACCATATTTCATTGTTTCCTCCCATACCTACTACACCCTGACGACTGAGGATTCAGTGAGAAGTTCAAGAAGCACTGAAATATCTGTATAAATTAGATTGATTTGACAATCAAACGCGTATTTTTGTATGATTGTTCTTTCAAATAAAATAATGATCCCTACAAAGTCTAATTTTGTAAAGAGTCATGAAATAAGTGTAAGCGTTTGTTTGATAAATTTAATTCCGAAGAATATGGCTGAAGTACTCGTTCACTCTTTTTCTGGGAGTAAACGTGAAATACAAACGAAGGCTTTGTATAGGTATTGGAAGGAAAATTCTCGTAACCGCCTCAATTTTTTGCTTTTCTTTTCCAAAACATGTATTAGGGTAGGGTAATACGACATTTTTGTTGAGATGACGTAATGCACAAACTAAATGCATTAATTAAAAGAGAATTCATCTTTCATAAACTGGTTTAAAGTAACAAAAGTGAAGAAAAAAACAAAACCTATTTTGTATGGTAATACGCGTTCTGAAAATTGGAGACAATATTTCCATACGTTTTTTATGTTTTCTATTTCAACTCTCCATTATTTTTACTTTCTCGCTTTTCTCTTCGACGTATTCATTCCTTTCCCATTTTTAATTTTTGGGCTAGCTAGAATTGGTTGTTTTTTATCAATAGTTTATTGTAAACTATTGTATCTCGCCCACTTCTTTCTTGTTTGAAAACGTAAATATTTCTTTCCGTTAACGAACTTCATCGCTGTCTTTTTCAATATTTTTTGTTCGTTATACTAAGAGTGGCTAACATGATATTTCCGTAGAAGGAACAGGATAACGCTTAAGTGAGAGTCTGTAAAACCAGCGAGGGTGTAAGAAAAGCCTATATTCGAGTTATTTCAGTAAAACACCAAAATGCTATGAGATTAAGTAATTGGCTGACATATAATAATGTTCTCTCTGGACATCATTCCAGCTCATTCCAACCAAGTCGGGAGTTTTGTTAGGTTATTTCGTTTAGAGAGTTTATAGTGCTTCTGCTAACTTAAACAAGGAATTGGTTAGTTAGTCGACTCTGGTTATATCTATATATATATTATATATATATATAATATATATATATATATATATATATGTATATATATATATATACTATATATATATACATACTATATATATATATATAGATATATATCTATTATATATATATATATATATATATATATATATATATATATAAACAGGTGTCGACTAAATAACCAATTCCTTGTTTTAAGTTAGCAGAAGCACTATAAAGTTTCTAAACGAAATACCTAAAGATTCCCGACTTGGTTGGAATAAGGTGGAATAAATGTCCAGAGAGAAACTATTATTAAAATATGTCAGCCAATTACTTAATCTCAATAGCAAGGAGTCGAACCTAACTCAAGCTTAAAATTCCTTTTAGCTCAAAGCAATTTTCGGCCTTCGGCCTCACTGGCCCACTTATCGGGAGAAATTTATTTAACTTAACACTACAGAGATCTTGTACGCAATTCAGAGAGGTGTTATCTTGGAAAATTAAACATTACATAATTTCAAATTGCTTGTTTTAGGAAAGTTGATATTCTGTATCTTGGGTTATACAAACATTTTTTGAATTGTTCATTTATAGCACTGATCTCATTTTGTTATCAATGAAAGAGAGAACTAACGTTCTTCAAAAAAATGCAAAAACGTAGGAGCTCCATTCTGTGGAATGCATTAAGCAAAATGATCCTTTCAACAATTGCATGCAAATGATTACCAAATTACTGGACTAACGCGAGAGAGGGTCAGAGAAATTTGTAACGACTGTTTCTATAAATTAAGGGCAACAAGTAGTCAGGAATATTCTTCTTACAATAATGAATATGAGGCTATTTATGTATGTGCATGTGTATGTTTGAAAGCGAGAGACAGACAGACAGACAGACAGACAGAGATCTCATCTTTTCAGAGAAAGACAAGAAATAGTTGCGATTTACGACCTTGAATTCTCGGGGGAATTTGTTAAGCAAATTGGGCCATCTATCTCGCAAGTCAAGCTAGACGATGGCAATGAATAATATTTATCTTACCATAAATTATAAAGAAGGGCAACGTTGCCTGCTACGGAAGAGCAAACGTTTATATAATGGATTGGAGACATTTAGTGAGATTCCGAGGTATAAAAGCTCTTTCAGAGGAAGGATCATTATTATTATTTTATATTATTATTATTATTCAAAAGATGACTGACTTAGAATTTCAGCTGCCAAAGAATATGGTGTTCATTAGGAAGAAGTAAGAGAAGGTAAAGAAAAATACAGAAAGAAGAGACCTCACTTATAGAAAAGAAAAAATGAATTAATGAATTAATAAACGGATAAATATGTACCTAAAATGGAATGAGAATAGTATCAGGGCAGTAATGCATTACATCCTCGCTTTTAGTTTATCAAATCATTTCCAGTCAGTTGAACGTATGTGGTTCTTTCATAAAAGAATTATCCTTTTTCTTCCACAGCTTCTGTGCTAATGTTCTGGTTGACTATGTCAACAAAAACCTCCATTTATTAAGAGGAAAAAAATACAAACTTTTTGTCTGTTGTTTTTTTTTCGTTTTAATAGTACCGTTCTGGTTTTAAAGTAAACCAATTGTTCTACACGAATAACTATAGGGAGTATTTGAATATTGCGATTCTTTTACGAGAAACGTGTAAATTAGGCCTAGTTTTACCAGGTAAAATACATTTTGCAGTTCGTATTCTACCGTGTGAAACCTTGTCATTCACAAAGAGGCTCGTCACGCTGTCAGCTTTAGGCTTCATGGGACGATGGTAAGTTATTTAGAATTTTAATTTCGCCAGATTTAAAAAAAATGCATAACAAATCTAGTACGGTGACGCAATTTAATATAAGGTTGATTTATTATTACAGAGAGAGAGAGATAGAGAGAGAGAGAGAGAGAGAGAGAATACTAGTTGTAAAGTTTAATACCTCCCATGTAAATGTATAGTTTAGCATCTCATTCATTTCACCCGCTCTCAATGCTAATTCCGCATTAATCAGTCGAGGGCACAGACCTCAAAGGTAAATTTAAGCCTCCAGGCCGCTGGAATGCTTTGGTCTGCTACCTTTATCGCAAATAGCT
>NC_061093.1:36701464-36703964 GCF_015104395.2 Macrobrachium nipponense
TGTTTATGAAAATTTGAATATAACGAAAAGTAATGTTGGATAGAGGACTGAAAACAAAACATCCTTCCGTGAGAGTTCTTCCTAAAAATAAAATATGTAAAAAATAATTAAGAAAAAAGCCTTGCCAAATAAATAGTTGGAGGTCATTATATATAAGTTTTCTCCGCTTGGTAGAATGCATCTTATGTGCAGAAACAAGCCAGAAGACTTTACCAAGAAATCGTTTCTGAAATGCTGAAAAATCGCGAGCATGAAAATGTGTAATGCGTCCAAGGAAAGAAAACCAATCTCCTAATATATTGTCTCATTCTTTTACCAAATTTGCATTTGCCTTTCATAATTTTCTTCCCAGCCTTAACCTGAATTTCTAGTCTCCACTTCCAAGTTCCGTTTATTTGCTGCAATTTGCTGAAAGTGGCCGTATCATATACACCAGAATTTACTACACGCCTCTACAAAAATGTGATCCGTGTATAAGCTGTTATTTCCAGCATCCAAAATTTCAAATATGCGTCTGCTTGGTATTTTCAACAGCGACGCTCTTCGTTAAACCTGAGTGGTTTGTGAGCGCTCCAATTTTCTGGATGTGACTCCTCGCTAACATTCTCTGAATAACTGCAAAAAAAAAAAAAAACAAAAAAAAAAAACAAAACACAGCTCTTTACGTGCTCCCTTCTGTGTGTGTGTGTGTGTGTGTGTGTTAATAATTCAATCTACAGTTATATTTGCAAACATAGTAATACTTTCAAAACAGCTACCAAGTGCGCTATTCCGTAACAGAAATCTCAGTACTATTTCCATGACCTGTAGAATGTCGGGTTTTTGCGGAACTTGGACTAAACCATTGACTAGCTGTAAGCATAGTTATGAAAAATATTGTGAATAGGTACCTAACTCTTCCAATATGCGATTCACCCTTCGCCAAAGTTTAAGGTGAAATCAGTGGTTCTTTTGACCGCCTTACTCTCGGGCGGGCTCGGTAAAGTCTTTAGAAACAGTTTCATGTGAAAGAATACGCTGCTCGTTTTTGGAGTCGCGTTGCAAGAAATTAGTATCTATTATTTGTGGAGAGGACATGTTTGTCCACTTCCCAGAGGCAAACATCTTTAATGTCCATTATTGTATGAATACGGAACGGTCCTCTGCAGTCTACGCAAAATACACGCAACATTTCCATGGTTGATCTTGCGTTGTTCATATATATAGGTTTTTGTACTTTGCTGTGTATTTGCGATATTATTCTTTCTGTTTTGCACGGTAGCCTTTCAGATTAAATACGTTCGTATATATATGTATATATATATATATATATATATATATATATATATATATATATATATATATATATATATATATATATATATATACTCATATATATATATATATATATATATATATATATAGATATATATATATATATATAATCTATATATATATATATATATATATATATATATAATGATATATATGTATATAGGTTATCTTTATATATATATATATATACATATATATATATATATATATATATATATATATTATATATATATATAAGTATATTATATATATATAATATATATATATATATATATATATATATATATATATATATATATATTTATATATTCCACTCAACGTTTAACGAAAGAGGGTCGCTCCTTGAAAATACCAGCAGACGTATATTTGAAATTTTGGATGCCGGAAATTACAGCATATACACGAATCACATTTTTGCATCTGGCGTGTGGTAAATTCTGGTATGTATGATATATCTTAAAGAAGATAATGCTGCTTTTCTTGCTAGCCATATGAAGGTTGCATTGATACAGGCAGTTTTATTTTAGATATTAGATTGATTTTCTATGAGTGAAAGTGAACAAAGAAATAAGTCACAAGATTAGGGTGATTTTTCGTACTTTCAAGAAAAAGCAAGATATGCTCAAGTTCACGCACATGCGTTGGGTATACCACCAACCTATGCTTGTTGCTCTCGCTTCTCTCTCTCTCTCTCTCTCTCTCTCTCTCTCTCTCTCTCTCTCTCTCTCTCTCTCTCTCTCTCAGAACACCTCAAGGCAATAGTGTTAGAGTTATGGCCTTGATAAACGATAGTGGCTTGTTTTATGTTAGCTACATAAATAATTCACTTATGGCCTCATGCATTTCAGCTTTACGCAATGCCCCTTCAGTTCTCATATTTCTTTCTCAAAACTCAGCTGTACTAACTATTAAATTTTAGAGATGCCACTGAACTGAATTTTGATCAAAATAACAGGTTATCTGTAATTAATAAATGAATCTCATCTCTTGCATTTTTTTTTGTATAGACAAAATCAAACAACAACATTTGATGTAATTTACATCGATGTAGAATCATTATAAAATCTTCATTTGGACGATATAAGTCTTTGAGTTTTTAATCTTCCCAACAGAAACAAATACAACGAAAACCTCTCGGCAATAAGCAACCAAATATTTCATTTTTTGTCATCGAAGTTTGCACTCG
>NC_061093.1:36708964-36711274 GCF_015104395.2 Macrobrachium nipponense
TGTTAGCGAGATGTTTTCCTTGTATTTTCCTCTTTGCATGATGAAATTCTTGCCCGAAACAAAGATAAACAAACGTAAATGCAAGAGAATGTCAAGAGGTGAAACTCGAAGTGCACTCTTTTTTTACAAAGACAATTTAATAAATCATGATTATTGATTGAATTCATATTCCATTTTGGGTTTTAAAAAAACCAAAAAAACCAAAATTTGTTATTTATCATAAATGAAGATCTCTTTGCTCAAAGATCGTCGTAGCCTTGGGCACAGTGTGACGTGTGCTGTCAAGCAAGACGGGGGCGTTACTAAGCAACCCTCCTCTCTCTCTTCACTAATTATGCATATATTATGATATTCTGTAATAATACTTGAGCGATTTTTCTTCGTCTGTATGTTAGCAAGATGTTTTCCTTGTCTTTTCCTCATTGGCATGATGAAATTCTTGCCGAAACATACATAAAACATACGTAAAAGCAGGCGTATGTCAGAGGTGAAATGGAACGTGTAGACTACTCGAAGTCTGTGATCGCACTAAATCAGGACTGGACTTGGCCTGAAGTCTCCTTCTCGACTCGGGAATGTCTACAGATGCCATTTCTCCAATTTCTTTGACAATAATTATAAAAAGCAAAATTTACGATAATAGAGGAAAATATTGCATTTTCTTGTACGGATCAATGTTTTTAGGCTTATTGAGTTACGTACTAATTACCCTGTAACTACGAAAGTAAGAGGAATTTTGACGAAATATTTCGTATACGTATCCTCAATTGCCATATGAAGCTCCATGAATTTTTTCATGACTTTGCATTTTTCGCCCTATCCCTCCATATATAGGCGTTCCGGCCGGCCCCCTTAACCATTAGAGTTCCTTTTCCCCAGTGTTAGAGAACTGAATAATCGTAACTTGTGCAGAAGTCCTTTTTCTTTTTATCTTGTCTAATCTGGGATCCTTTTCCAGATTCCCTGAGTCACGTGCCCAAGTCTCCTCGCTCGCAAGTGTTGCATTACCGCAAGATTTCGAAACCAGCTTTTACGTGAATTTTATTTGAGCCAGCTATCATCCACTTGAGAGATATTATAAGTCCACGTGGGGACCAGTAGCATTTAATTGCCCTGGCTGTTAAGCAGCCTCTTGTAAATAAATAGCTGTAAAGTAATTAGCTGAGTTTCTGGCGACCTTTTCCTCTAGAGTAAATTATCACTATAAATCCTTTTACGGTAAGTTCAAGTAATTCATTGTTTTTTCCTTCAACTATTCCTGTTTACATATTGGAACCTCTTTCAAGGCCAGGCCCATACGTAACAATGTTGACCTCGCCGAAGATTCGAAGCTAGCTTGCTTAAAAAGCTTGTAAATTGCGTTATCCCTTGTAAAACGTAGTGTAAATGTTTTTACAAAGCGCAAATCAAAGCAGACTTGCAGCGGAAGACACACTGACTCACGGTATGGTATACAATTCATATAATATGATTATTTTATAACAAATGTTAGCTTAAGGTACGTTTAAGTATTTATTTTAGAAGTAGAAATATTATTATTGTAACGGTGAAAGCGCCAGAGCTTAATTTTAGCGGCAAGCAAACAATTTGCCCCGCGAATTCTCTGTTATTTTGTACTGTCCTCGCCTGACGAGACACTAGCACATGTTAGATAGATGCCAGAAAGTACTAGATCAAACTAGGAAGTTCTTTGCCAGGGTTTATTGTTGTGTTAGAAAGCCTAGCTAGTTAGGAGTGTTCTACTAATAGTTACGGCAAAAGAAGTGGTACAATTCTTTTGTCTGTGATATGTTAGGGGAATTCATTTTAACTTAGTTTTCATTCCAAGTGTTGGTAACGCTTAGCCAGCCAGCTCTCGTCAGCTGGACACAGGCGCACTCTCAGGCCTGCAAGCCAACCTTCAGTCTCGCACAACGCAGCCATGTTTTTTATCCCTTTAAGAATTATCTCGATTATTTAAGCAAAGTAACCTAAGTCTTGAGTTTTATCGTAAATAATATCAATCTTCTACTAGCATCGATCGTTCTGCCAGAGAAATTAATGTAATTCATCTGAATAAGAAATTAGAATTTCGTGTTGTAAATCGTTTTCCTTTTACAGAAATCAGCTGTCCTGTTCGCTCACCGCGTTTCAGTCGTATCGCTCATCGCTCGCTGAGCGAAAGTTCCATACTTCATACTGAACGTAACCTTTTCCATTTACAAAATTGTTTGCTAACATTTCATTTTTAAAATCCTTACCGTCATTTTCACTTGTCAGGGACCTAGTATCCTTACGTAAAGTTAACGTAAATCTTAAAAGTAGAGTAAA
>NC_061093.1:36711774-36726774 GCF_015104395.2 Macrobrachium nipponense
GTATATTCTTTCAAAGATTGATTTGGCACAGGATAGGCCCTTAACTGACAGTTGTCTTAGTGTGTCCCTTGTTTTCATGACACGTGTTACAATCAGTTATGTGCTTTTTATATCTGTAAGCATTGTAGGCCAGTAAAATAGTGATTTGGCTTTCTGTGACATAGTAGGGAACCCTGGATGACGGAATGCAACCAGTTTAGGACGATTGTTATGAAAGAGATTATTACTACTACCTGGTCGTTAGTCACCTGCTGTGTTCTTCGGGTTTTTCCTCGTCACAGACCCACATATAATATTACATTTGATTACATTATTCTGATACACTTACTTTAAATATACTTTTGCTTAGGGTTCTGCTCGAAGTGTTTATTGTTTTTGCTAGCCGGTGACCCTGTTTCCGTTCGAAGTGTTTATTGTTTGGTGTTTATTGCTGCTGACTCTGTTTCCGTTCGAAGTGTTTATGTTTGGGTTATGTCTGTTGACTCTTGCTTTGTTCAGTTTGTAACAGTTCTGCGCTCCCAACCCAGATATTCAATGCTCGCGATCTCTTGGGTTAAGGAATTTTCCTTGTTTAGATACGGTTTTAACAATAGGCACGGATGTTTCTATATCTTTTAGTCCAATTATGGTTCTTTGCAGTATGGTGCGGGATTGCGGATAATGCATCAGCTATGATATTTGCTTTCCCAGGTAGATATCTTATCTTGGCTCCAAAGATCTGAATGATCATTTGTCACCGAGTTCCTTTTGGACTGTGATTAAAGCCTTTGAAAAACTCGGTAAGTGACTAATGCTCAGTGAGGACTTTAACAGGATAGCCGTAGATTATGAACTTGAAATGTACTAGTTGAGTTAACGATACCTAGCCCTTCCTTCCTTGCCTATTACTGCATATTTGCTTTCAGAGGGCTTTAGTTTACGTGAATAAAAAGCTATAGGAAAAAAACTGGTTATTATATTACTGAAGTAGTACCCCTCTTACCCCTTGGTCTGAGGCGTCTGTTGCAATAAAAAAATTCCTTATTTAAATCAGGGATTTTTAAGTTAGGTGAGCTGCATTATTCCGCTTTTAAGATATCGAACGCCTGTTGATGCTTTTTAGACCATAATAAATCTACGCTCTTCTTCGTAAGATCTGTTAAAGGAGCTGTCATGATTGAAGAGTTACATATTTACCATACGATTGTAAATACCCACTACAGCGCAAAAGTGCTGTATCCCCCTTTTTTACGTTAATAGGTACCGGAAGTTATGAGTATGCCGACACCTTACCATGGACTACTTTAAGAACTTGACTAGACACATAAAACCTAGATAAACATGTTCGGTTTTTAAAAAAACTCACATTTAGATACTTTACTCTGAGATTATTTGTCTTTGTCTCTGTAG
The DNA here is from genome assembly GCF_015104395.2 of Macrobrachium nipponense. Classification (NCBI taxonomy): domain Eukaryota; kingdom Metazoa; phylum Arthropoda; class Malacostraca; order Decapoda; family Palaemonidae; genus Macrobrachium; species Macrobrachium nipponense. The sequence goes on from NC_061093.1 coordinate 36,713,164, forward strand.
CACTAGCTCTAGTTTATGTGAATGTACTTCTTAGGTATTTAGAAAAGATTATAGACCAACCATATAAGCATGTAGGGTATCCCCTAAAAGTCTCCAAACACTATATTGTAATTGGGGCGCAACGTAAGCGGAGGCATACGTAAAAAATTGATAATGTCCCCTGAGTGTGCTGAAAACGGTGTATGAGGTACAATCACTTAGGTAATGGTATCAGGTAAAAGCTTTTAAGTAAGTCAAGCTGGTGAAAAATTTATTCTAACCTAACAGAGATAAGATGTCGTCGCTACATGGCACTGGAAACTATCGGGAGTCGTTTCCTTGTTTAAGCGACAGAAATCTACGCAGATACGCCAAGTCCGATCTTTTATGGCATGACGTTTTGAGGGAAAATTATATGGGCTATTTGATTTCCTAATGGCTCCTATTACTAACATATTCCCACTTCGTCATTTATCTCTATTTTGAAATTGCTGAGAGTCTATACGAAGGTACGTATATAGCTTTATGTTTGTCCTTAGAACCGTATTTGTGTTAAATTACATCCGTTTTTCCCAGAGATCACTCGCTAGTGGAGAAACTTCCTGGTATTTCAGATAAAAGATAACAAAAATTTCTGCTGAATCACCTCTGCTTGAATGACTTTACGGATATTACTTTAGATAGATTATCAGAGAGATTCATCTACGACTGGTTGGGCGGGATTAAAAATTAACAACAATAAAAAAAATGCGATATTTTTATGTATAGGTTTTTGTGGATTACTATATTAACTTGTTGCTGCGAGTCAACCGTGTCTAGGGCTTTGTTCGCGGAAATCGTTATATTTCAGAGTGTCGGGAAGGATTAAAAGTTTCATTTCCCAGCAAAGTCTTTTTACACGCACTAAGACATTCGTGCATGCTTCTCGAGATTTTGCGTGCAACTACGACTGCGGTTGTGGGAGAATTCTGTTGGGTCATTTGAACAATGTTACGATTTATGAGACAAATGTATAGTTCCTTTATATAAGTTATTATTTGATTAATTGTCTCTTTTTTGTTCAAACTGATTTTAATATGTTTGAAGGTTTATAGGACTTCCTTTGATAAACATGCCTTATTTTTGCAGGATAAGATAATATTTTGTATACCCCTAGATGGATCTTACAATTACACTAGATACAGATCAATGTTTTTTTATAACTATAGAGGTATCTGTAAGCGCTCGCTTATCCGGACTTCTCATTAGGGAAGTTCGAACAACAGACGGTGAGTCCGTAAATACAGGATATTACGTGTACTAAAGAAATAAAACAAGATACTCTAATTTTTACAGTTGGGCTTAATCCACTACTACTTATAATAACTTATTGTATTAAAATTACTAGAACCTGCTCTGATTACTTGATACGGTCGTGTGATTCATAGGAAAAATCCTTTTTAATTCAAAAAGGTATTGGCATAAAAATAAAAAAAAGGTATGGCATAATTGATCCAAAATCACTTTTCCCCACTCTGCTAGAGTCGCTTAGTGTGTGGAATTTGCTATGCTTTGAACACTTCGGCAGATCTGACTGACCTTGACCGCTTGACTAGGTGACACAGTAACCGAGTTTGCTTGTTTGATTCTGAAAGGGCTACTGTTTCTTTTTCTTTTTTTGTAATAATTAGGATCCTTCTCTTTATTACCATCGGCAACGTATTGTATGTTTTTAGCATTATGTTGCTGCTAGTTACGTATAAAGCAATGAATGACGAACTAGTAGGAACTGAGCGATTACTATTAAGACAAGTTATCTCTACTGCATTCAATATTAACTGTTTGTACTTCATTCTTTGCTAAAATTTGAAATAGTGAGGGATCCTGGTCAGCGCATTTAGCCTGATGAAAGTTTTTTCAGACATGTTATTCCTTGCAATCCAGCCATATAAATATTAAGAGATTATACAGAGCGGTAACTGACCACATACACAAATACACACACACACACAAACACAAACACACACACACACACACAAACACAAACACACACACACACACACCTATATATATATATATATATATATATATATATATATATATATATATATATATATATATATATATATATATATATATATATATATATATATATATATTTATTTATATACATATATATATATATATATATATATATATATATATATATATGATATAGTATATATATATATATATATATATATATATATATATATATATACATATTTTTAAAGAAGATATATTTTACTAAAAAAGTATCTTTCGGTTAACATATATGACAATATATTATTCCGAGGGACAGAGAATTAGATATGAAAGGACATTTTTAGCTCGATGTATGTATATCAATCACGGTAATGTGATATGACTCATATATATATATATATATAGTATACTTTGAGTTATTGCTTATCGTCATATAGTTCAAGTGAACGTGAGTTTTTGTCTGCGTGTAATAAAGTAGCTAGACATTTATGTGCTACTTCGAGAAAGAGTGGTTCTAATAACAAATTGCATGATCTTGTTGCAAAGATTTAAAGCTATATTTTTGTTAACCAGTTCTCCAACTATCAATTCAACAGTGAACAGTACACCAGTGAAGCGGAGGTAGTATGTATTACACTCATGAATAATGTTTTTTCTTGACTAAACTCCCCCCCCCCCCCCCCCCCCCCCCCCCCACACCCCCCCCACCCCATTTCCTTTCCATGACGAATGCTTTATTTACTCATGAGCATTTGTGAGCAAGTGTACGCACGCCAACTTCTGCCCAAGTTTAGGATTTGTTATTTGTTGGTCTTCCTGTCTAGGAAAGTTTCCTTCTCCAGAGTGACTTGGTTTCACTTCAAGTTTTTATTTGTTCTTGCTCTTCTAAACAATCAGAAGATTCATCATTTTTCTTAGTGTTTGTGTTTGGTGCACTTGTGCGTGTTTATACGAGAGAGAGAGAGAGAGAGAGAGAGAGAGAGAGAGAGAGAGAGAGAGAGAGAGAGAAATGTCAATAACTGAGAATATCCTTTCTCAAAACTCAGCTGCACTGAACTATTGAATTTTAGAAATGCCACTGAACTGAATTTTGGTTAAAATAAAGATTATCTGTGTAATTAATAAATGAAATCTCGTCTCTTGCATTTTTTTTTTTACAGACAAAATCTAAGAGCAACATTTGATGCAATTTACATCGATGTAGAATTAATGTAAAATCTGCATTTGGACAAAATGAGTCACTGAGTTTTTAATCTTCCCATCAGAAAGAAATACAACAAAAAACCTCTCGGCAATAGGAACCAGAAATTCATTTTTGGCAGCGAAGTTTGCACTCGTCATCTAAAAAAAAAAAGAAAAAAAAGTGTATTTTTCATTTGATTGTTTTCTTTTCAAACACTCAAATTCATCAGCTTCCGAACGCAGAGTAACTTATTAAGCAATAATAGTCGCATAGCTAGAACCTCATATTAAAGTAATACTTAAAAGCCTCTACTTTGGACTTATTGGTTACACTTTATTTTTTGTATTCGGGTTTCAACTTTATATTTACTTCGCTTTCAACTGGTAGTTCTAAGATCTATCTATATATATATATATATATATATATATATATATATATATATATATATATATATATATATATATATATATATATATATAATCTGTTACGAAGTGCCAAGTATCTGGTTACTACACTTACCATTCATTTAATGTTACCTCACAAAAGCCAGACACCTGAACCCCTCATAACACGTTTAAAACGACTGAATACTCTAAAGGCAACAGTGATCCCTTAACACTTACCAGTATTGCAGAAAATCAGACTAAGTTCATCAAAAACAGGTGTAAGGTAATCTGTAAGTAATTAAATTAATCAAAGGGCATCACTCCATCAACAACTTTCAACTCTAAGTAATTCCCTGATTTCAGAAGTCTAAGTACTTCCCTGGTTCTAAGTCACTTCAAGAAAATTGAAGGAAAGCAAATCAATTACCACTCTATGTTTCTACCTAACATAAATATAATCATAATTATATATACTTATACTGGTGTAAGATAAAGAAAACACTTATAAAAAAGAAATTTTAAATACAAAAATTTATTTTTAAATTCAAAATTTATAAGTGGAAATTCACATATCAGGGAAATTACTGTTTACTTGAAAACAAAGTAAAGTTTAATTAATTCTTGAATCAAATTAAGTAAAATTAAATCAAAATTAATTTATCACAAAATTCAAGAAAATTAATTCAATCAAAATTCAAAAGTGTTAGGCATAATTGAAAATTTGAAATTAATTCACAAGTGCTAAACAACAATAAAACTTGAAAAGAATTCTAAGTAAATGCAAATCAATTCACAAGTGTTAAATAAATAATTAAATGTGCAATGTAAAGCAATGAAAATAACTAGTCAATTAAATTGTGAATGCAAATGAAAATATAAAACAAAAAGACACTTCAATAAGAAAATGATTAAGTGCACAAACAATGGAACAAACACAAAATACACAAAAAATATCAGCAATGTGTAAAAGTGTATATCTTTTTCATTCAAAAACACTGTAACCAACAGTTTTTACCAAACCTTCGTAACAGACAACAGTTCCTATCAATTATTAGTTAAACACAATTCCTATCCATTATTAGTTATTCACTGTCCCTAACAATTATTAGTTAACCACACTCCCTATCCACTATTAGTTGCAACTAATAAAAATATAACACTTTACCTTTTTTGGTATACCAACTTCTTTCTTTCTTTCTTTTTTTTGCTGCAGCTTGTATATTACTTCTTTCACAAAAAACCAGGCGCCGTTACGAAATGTTTGTTCAGATGATTCCACAAAAGAAACTAAATAAACTAAATAAAATTCTAAGAAATATCAAACATTAAATTCTAAAATGTTACGAGCGACCAATTTACGTTACGTTAATATAATCTCGATGTCGAGTGAGAGAGAGAGAGAGAGAGAGGGAGATCTAACTGCCTCGAGGTCTTAAGATCGAATGAATATCTCTTCCTTCATGGAAAATGGGCTAGGCAGATGACAAATACGTTCTGGGTACGAAAACTTCCAGAAAGTTCTGAAATCTGATGCAATCTTACATACAAAAAGTGCAATACCCACGTGGGACTTGACAAAGATATACGCGTATGGGACGAGTCTGTTCAACAGATACGTACCCGATTGAAACGGAGGGTAAACGATAATTAAGATTGACATATTTTGACGACACTGCAAGAGTCGAGCTCTCGCTATCAAACGCGCTGACAGAGTAGGGAAGCAAACGGATCTCGCAGAGTCTATAATCTACAGTGTCGACATAAAAGTTAAACATTCGTAGCTTTGAAAAGACAAGAATCTCTCTCTTTACGTTATATATTATTTTCTTTTACAAGACGTAAATGCGAAATCTGAACACACATTTTAAAAAACATCCTATTCTGAGCTCTCTAGGAATCTGAAAAAATGTTACACAATCTACAAGGACATTTCAAAAAGGGGAAAAACATGCATTTTGAAAGTAGCAATATATAATATACCTCCCCCCAGAGGATTTTTTATCACGGTGTTGAATCCAACGATTCGCAACGAGATAAATAATCAGCAACTACATTGTTTTTGCCACTAATGTGCTGCACTCTTAAGTTATACTGTTGCAGGCACAAAGACCACCTGGTCAGTCTTTGATTGTGATTTTTCATTTTCTGGATAAATGACAGTGGATTGTGATCAGAAAACACTAAAATTTCTTCATTCCTAGGTCTATTCACATACACTTTCAAATTTTTCAATGCGTGATTAAGGCTAAAGTTTCCTTCTCAATTGTCGAATATACTTTCTGATGTTTTTTCAATTTTGTAGACATGAAGCACACAGGATGGTAGATATTATTTTCATCTTCTTGAAGTAGAACAGCTCCAACACCACAGTCTGACGCATCAACTTGTATCACAAATTTCTTGTCGAAGTCTGGAGCTTGAAGTACTGGTCTTGAAGTTAAAATGGCTTTTACCTTCTCAAAAGATTCTTGACACTCTGGAGTCCAAATAAACTTAGCTTTGGGACTAGTTAAGTCTGTCAAGGGAGCTACTACGGCTGAGAAATTTTGACAGAAACGACGATAGAAACCAGCCATGCCTAAAAATCTCTGTAGCTGTTTGCTGGTAGTAGGTGGGGTAGCCTTACGGATACCTTCTACATTAGCATTTACTGGAGCAAGAAGGCCTTTCCCAACTTCAAACCAAGATACTGTACAGTTGCCTTTCCAAACTCACTCTTCTCTAAGTTGACTGTTAATCCTGCTTCTTGTAGTTTCTTGAAAACTTTCTTCAGAATTTTCATTGTTCTTCCCACGTTGTAGAGTAAATCACGATGTCATCTAGGTATACACCTACTCCTTCTATTGATCCTAGCAGTTGATCCATCACTCGTTGAAATGTTGCGGGTGCATTCATCAGACCAAACGGCAGAACAGTATACTGATATAGTCCAAAAGGAGTAATAAATGCTGACAGCAACTTTGCATTCTCATCTAAGGGAATTTGATAATATCCTTTCAACAAGTCTATCTTGGAAACAAACTTGGCTTGCCCAATATTATCAAGTAACTGATCTATAAGAGGCAAAGGATAATTATCAGCCACACTGATGAATTCAGCTTCCTATAATCAGTACACATCCTAAATGAACATCTGGTTTCTCACCAACACACATGGAGAACTGAAGTGACTTGAACTGGGTTCTGTTTAATCCATGTTGCAGCAAATACTCAACTTCTTTCTTCAAAACATCTCGATGATACGGTGATAAGCGATAGGCTCTTTGCTTGAAAGGTTTTCCATCTTCTTGAATCTTGATTTCATGCTTGGTCAGATCAGTACGTCTAGGCACATCTGAAAAAATTTCTGGAAAACTTCTAATTACTTCACTTAAGTCTTCACCTTGTTCAACACTCAGATGTTTCAATTTATCCTCCAAATTTTCCAAAATTGAAGAATTATTCATCTTGCTTGCAGCTCCCAATTCGTAGCCATCATCGTCTTCTGTAGATAAAGTTTGTCTGGGTTACTGACCAGTTCAGTTTTAGTTTCTGAAAAATAAGGTTTCAAGAGGTTCACATGTATCTTCTTTGTCTTCTTCTTCTTTCTGGTGTTTCAATCACATAAGTTCTATCACTTAACTTCTGAATTATCTTGTAAGGACCTTGAAATTTATTAGTGAGGGGAAATCTCTTGACAGGTAAGAACACTAACCACTTGTTGACCAACACTAAAACTTCTTAGCTTAGTCTTAGCATCAAATCTCCTTTTCATTTTCTCTTGACTCATTTTCAAGTTTTTCTAAAGAGAATTTTCTAATCTCTTTCAACCTTTTCCTTAAGTTCTTCACATACTCTCCTTGGCTTTCCTCTTGATTTTCTTATCCCAATTTTCTGCAAGAATCTTCAACGGTCCTCTCACTTCTCTTCCAAAAATCATCTCATTAGGTGACATCCCATACTTTCTTGATAAGCACTCCTAACTTCAAACAAACCATAATGGTAAAACACATCCCATTCTCTTCCGACTCAGAACAATACTTTGTCAGCATACTTTTCAATGTTTGATGGAACCTTTCCAAGGCACCTTGAGTTTCGGATGATAAGCGGTTGATCACTGTTGTTTCACCCCTAATAAGTTTCATCACATCCTTGGAACAACTTGGAAGTAAAGTTCGTTCCTCTATCACTTTGTACAATTTTTTCTGGTATTCCAAACTTTGAGAAAAACTCCACAAGTTTTTCAGCAACTATCTGGCAGATATGTTTCTAACAGGGATTGCTTCTGGATACCTTGTCACAGGACACATTAATGTCAACAAATACTCATTTCCTTTCTTTGTCTTCGGCAATGGTCCAACCATGTCTATAATCACTTTGCTAAAGGGTTCTCCTCTAACTTCTATAGGTTGTAGGGGGGCTTTCTTGATGGTTTCATTCGGTTTTTCCAGCTATCTGGCAGGTATGACACTCACGACAAAACCTGCTAACATCTTTGTGAAGTTCCAGGCCAGAAAAAATATTTCATGATCTTCTCCACAGTCTTCCTGATTCCCATATGTCCAGACTCATGAGCTACTGCAACCACTTGCTTTCTCAATGAATATGGAATCAAAATTTGATGATATTCGCCCCATACAGCATCTCCTGGTATATCTGTAGGTCTATACTTCCTCATCAGTAAACCTTCCTTCAGATAGTAACAGGTAGGAGTTTGTTGCATCTCTTCTCGATCAACAACTCTGAAGAACAAATCAGTTAACGATGCATCCTTCTTCTGCAAGTCCATCAGCTTCTCTCTTGTCACTTGACCAACTTCAAGGGTTGAATTCTCATATCTGCTAACTCAGCTACTGTAGTTTCACTACTGTCTTCAGCAACACTTTGACTACTCGGAGTCTCTTCAGGAACATCAGGTTCTTCTTCTTCGTCGTCGTCGTTGTCTTCTTCATCTTCTTGGGAAATCTCTTCTTGGTCAGCACTATGGGAAACTTCACTTCCCTGGAATAATTCTTCTAAGCACAAAGATCCTTCACTTGATCCTTCTTGGGTGTGTAAATCCTCAGTTTCTTCACTTACAGTCGTAGTCCTCTTCATACTTCTGGTAGTTACGCAAACTAGGAAACAGGTGGGGGTTATTCTTCTCCAACTCTACTGTAGGACTAATCCTCAATGGTTTGTCTGTCACTACAGGACAAAGAATAAATGGCACACCTTCATTCCCCAACAGAACATGTATACCTTCCACAGCTAGTGAGTCCTTTACAGCAAAATCAACATTCCCTGTCACCAATTCACATGACAGGTGTAAGCGGCATATAGGAGTTACTTCCTCTCCTCCTATACCCTTCAAAATAACTGAATCTCCTGTGAGACTCTTCTCCAACTGATGGTGAGAACCACGTACTACCACACTATGGTTACTCCCTGTATCACGTAATATCTTGACTGGTACCTGCATACTTCTTCTTGCGTTGACAGCATACCCTCATAGATGTATGGCTTAAAAGCCTCCACACTGCTTAGCCACTCATTGCTTGAGGTAACATTTCCACTGGTTGCTAAACATTCAGCTTGTTTAGTTTCATTCTTCTGGAGTCTGATTCTTTCCCACACTGAACTTCGTAGTTTGTTTCACAACTTGACTAACTGGTTTTGACTGCTGTTGATTCCGGTAACACTCTTGACTGTATGTCCTACTCTTCCACACTTGAAACAGACAAACATTGGGTTTCTGTAACTGTCTTGAAAAACTGGATGAGGATTTCACATTAATTTGCTGAGCTGTATTACCTTGTGTACTCTTAGTAGTATCACTGGTAGGTTTCCCATTAAATTTGTTCCTGTTATTTGGAAAAGACTTAAAACCTGGGCGTTGTTGACTCTGGTACTTGACATTGTAATTACGTTTACTACTGATTATATTGTAATCTTCACTAAGGGTAGTAGCTTTGTCAAGTTTCTTCACCTCTCTCTCTCTTAAATAAGCTCTTATATGTTCAGGAATTCCCTTAAGATACTGTTCAAGAACAAGTAAACTCTTCTAACCTCATCAAAAGTTTTAACTTTAGCAGCTTCTACCCAACGTTTGAAAACACCTTCTCACCTTGTAAGCATAATCTAAGAATGTTCCTTTCTCATCTTTTCTAAATTTCTGAATCTCTCATTGTAGTACTCTGGGGTCATCTGGTAAACTTGTAGCACACTGTTTGTTTTAAGTACCTTGTAGTCTTTACACTGATCAGCTGACAAGGCTAGATAAGCACTTCTCCCTTACTAATCAAGACACTTTGTAGCAAAACTGACCATTTGATTCCTCTGGCCATCCCATACCTGAAGCCACTTTCTCAAACTCATCTGGAGCTTCTTCAGTAAACTTAGGGATTAACTTCTGTACTCTCACTACATCAAATACAGGGTCTTGATTATCTTGGTTAGGGTTAGACGGTGTTACAGGTAATGTGGATCTAGCTCTTATTAATTCCATTTCCCTTTCATGTCTTGCGATTTCTCTTTCCTCTTTTATTCTTTCTCTTTCCTCTTCTGCTGCTTTTTCTTCTTCTCTTTCTCTTCTTACTTGTTTTTCCCTGTCTATTCTTTCTCTTTCAGCTTGCATTCTCTCTCTTTCAGCAAGCATTTTAGCTTAATCAAATTCTCTCTGCTTCAATGCGTCTAAGCTCTAACTCTGCATCACTTTTCTCTTTCTTTTCTGCTTGCTTATTTATGAGATCAGCACGTGCTACATTCAACAACTCTTGAGCCAATTCTAACTCATCTTCATCAGTTATTCTACCAGAGTTTATCAATGATTCCATAGCAATACATCTTATTTGTGCCTTTACCATACTAGTAGACACATAACCACCACATGCCTCTGCTAAAGCGCTCCACTGTGCTCTAGGACAGAGTGGTTTTAGACAAAACTTGGACGGAAGGAGCTGCTAAAAATTCCTGAACATTGAACTGAGCCATTTTCCTTCAGTTATCAAAACTTACAATTCAATACAATAAATGCAAAACAAAATTATATGGTCACTCTCCTAACAAAATATATTCCTAACACCACCAGTATATTCTAGAGTGATAATGAAATCTGCTTTCCCGGGTCTCTGGGCACCATTAAATAATGTTACGAAGTGCCAAGTATCTGGTTACTACACTTACCATTCATTTAATGTTACCTCACAAAAGCCAGACACCTGAACCCTCATAACACGTTTAAACGACTGAATACTCTAAAGGCAACAGTGATCCCTTAACACTTACCAGTATTGCAGAAAATCAGACTAAGTTCATCAAAAACAGGTGTAAGGTAATCTTGTAAGTAATTAAATTAATCAAAGGGCATCACTCCATCAACAACTTTCAAACTCTAAGTATTTCCCTGATTTCAGAAGTCTAAGTACTTCCCTGGTTCTAAGTCACTTCAAGAAAATTGAAGGAAAGCAAATCAATTACCACTCTATGTTTCTACCTAACATAAATATAATCATAATTATATATACTTATACTGGTGTAAGATAAAAAAACACTTATAAAATTTTAAATACAAAATTTTTATTATTATAAATTCAAAAATTTATAAGTGAAATTCACAATATCAGGGAAAATTACTGTTACTTGAAAACAAAGTAAAGTTTAATTAACCCTTAAACGCGGAGCGGTAAATAAAAAAAATGACTCCCGTATGCCGGAGGGGTTTGAGAGTGAGCGCGTAAGCGGAAAAAATATTTTTTTCAAAAAATCACAGCCCGCTTAGTTTTCAAGATTAAAGAGTTCATTTTTGGCTCCCTTTTTTGTCATTGCTTGAAGTTTAGTATGCAACCATCAGAAATGAAAAAATTTATCATTATCCATATAAATAATGCGATATATGATAGCGCAAAAACGAAATTTCATATATAATTGTATCAAATCGCGCTGTGCGCAAAACGGTTGAAGGTAACAAGTTACTTTTTTTTTTTCGTTGTATGTGCACTAAATTGCGATCATTTTGATATATAACACATTGTAAAACGATAAAAGCAACACAGAGAAAATATTATCACAAAATAATGCATGAATTCGTAACGCGCTTACGTAAAACACATATTTTTTTCAAAAATTCACCATAAATCTAAATATTGTCCTAGAGACTTCCAATATGTTTCAGAATGAAGACAAATGATTGAATATTACTATACTGTAAGAATATTAGCTTACAAATGCAGTTTTCGACCATATCTGAACGAGCTAAAGTTGACCAAATGTCGAATTTTTTCTATATATATATATGCAATTATTTCGGAAATAAGAAAAAGCTACAACTTTCAAATATTTTTCGTTTTATTCTACATGAAATTGCGCACATTTTCATATATAAAAACTCTATGAAATGCCTAATATGAAACGGAGCAAAATATTCCGAGAATGGGACTTACGCATTTCGGAGATTTGTGGCGGAGAATCCGCGCGCGGAGGGAAGGAAAGTTTTTTTTTAAAAATTCACCATAAATTTAAATATTGTGCTAGAGACTTCGAATTTGTTTCACGATGAAGATAAATGACTGAATATTACTAGACTGTAAGAGTTTTATCTTACAATTGCGTTTTTCGACCATTTCGGTAGAGTCAAATTTGACCGAACGTGGTTTTTTTTTTCTATTTATCGTGATTTATATGCAAATATTTCGAAAATGAGAATAGCTACAACCTTCAACTATTTATTGTTGTATTATACATGAAATTGCGCACATTTTCATATATAAAACGTTATGTAACGGCTAATTTAAAATGTGCAAACATTACCACAATCGCACGTATGATTTTTTCGGAAGAGTTACCGCGCGGAAGTAAAGAAATGTTATTTTTTTCATAAAAATCACCATAAATCGAAATATTGTGCTAGAGACTTCCAATTTGTTGCAAAATGAAGGTAAATGCTTGAATATTACTAGAATATAGGCGTTTTAGCTTACAATTGCGTTTTTTCGACCATTTCGGTAGAGTCAAAATTGACCGAAGGTTGAAAATTTGTCACTTATCATTTTTTATATGAAAATATTTCGAAATTGATAAAGCTACAACCATGGGTTTGTTTTTAGTTGTATTGTGCATGAAATTGCGCACATTTTCATATATAAAACTTTATGTAAAACGGCTAATTTAAAATGGTGCAAACATTACCACAATCGCATGGTATGATTATTTTCGGAAGAGTTACCGCGCGGACGTAAGGAAAAAGTTTTTTCATAAATTCACCATAAATCGAAATATTGTGCTAGAGACTTCCAATTAGTTGCAAAATTAAGTTAAATGATTGAATATTACTAAAATATAAGAGTTTAGCTTACAATTGCGTTTTTCGACCATTTCGGTAGAGTCAAAGTTTGACCGAAGGTTGAAATTTTGGCACTTATCGTTATTTATATGAAAATATCTTAAAACTGATAAAACGCTACAATCATGAGTATTTTTTTGTTGTATTCTACATAAAATGCGCATTTTCATCATATAATACTCTATGTAACGGCTAATTTAAAATGGTACAAAAATTATGTCAAAGTGACGAAATAATTTCAGAGATGTGACACAGATACTTTTTAGTGCGGCAAGAAAGAAATTCGCGCTTGCGCGCCTGCGTAACGATTGTAAACAAAACAACACCTTGATCCGTGAACTCCCAGCATCCCCCAAGGCGCGTGATTCAAGAGTTTTCGGCTAGTAGGCCTAAAAGTATTTTTCCGCGAATTTTTAAAAAAACTTTTGTATGTCGACGTAAAATACGTCCAGTCGGCACCCAAGAGACAAAAAATGTCGACGTAAAATACGTCCAGTCGGCGTTTAAGGGTTAATTTTCTTGAATCAAATTAAGTAAAATTAAATCAAAATTAATTTATCACAAAATTCAAGAAAATTAATTTAATCAAAATTCAAAAGTGTTAGGCAACTAATTGAAAATTTGAAATTAATTCACAAGTGCTAAACAACAATAAAACTTGAAAGAATTCTAAGTAAATGCAAATCAATTCACAAGTGTTAAATTTAATTAAATGTGCAATGATAAAGCAATGAAAAATAAACTAAATCAATTAAATTGTGA
>NC_061093.1:36736774-36739274 GCF_015104395.2 Macrobrachium nipponense
GAGTGTGATCCTAGAAACGGCACACATAGTAAGAAGAGTGATGGACTCCTAAGGAGGCAGGATGCAACCCGGAACCCCACACTATAAATACCACCCAGTCGAATTGGAGGACTGTGATAAAGCAAAAAAAAAAAAAAAAAAAAAAAAAAAAACAAAAAAAAAAAAAAAAAAAAAAAAAAAAAAAATAATAATAATAATAATAAAGGCTCGTAGCGAGAGAGCAAGGTACTCGAAGTCTTTGGTAAATAGCTGCATAGGCGAAGGATAATATTCAACTAAAGCTTCACTCTCAAAAACATTAGAAATTAGATTTACAAAAGGGCTAGTGAGCTAGGGTTGTAATTAATTCCGGATTCGGGTGTGCTCTGAGGCCAGACCTTTACTAAGTAACAACGAAAGACAATAACCTGATGCAGGTAAAAGGTCGAAGGTCGGATGGGTCCTGCTGTAGGCGTTCACCGTATATTGAAAACACTCCCCGTGACTGGCGCTCTGGCTCATGTGAAAATGTCTTAACACCGATGATAAACATGGTTACACAAAGAAAATACGTTAAGAAGAGAGGAAATCTGTCATAAATTATTATTATTATTATAATTCATAATGTTGTGTGCGTGTCTGTGTAAACTATGATAAAATTATTTATTGATTATTATTAATTATTATTATTATTATTATTAATTATTATTCTTTTATTATTATTCTTATTATTATTACTTAGTTATTATTATTGATTCTTTATTCATAATGTGTGTGTATGTATCTCCAATGACTTGGAATTCAAACTTCCAAAGAATATGGTGTTTATTAGGAAGAAGTAAGAGGAGATGAAAGGCAATGCAGGAAGAGGAGATCCCACTTATTAAAATAAGTAGAATAAATTTATAAAACAAATGGCTATGGTTGAGGGGAAGGGAAATGGGGGTTGTAAGTATGCCAGATTATTCATAAAGAGTGTCAATTGAAAAAAAATCGTACTCGTATAATACATCGTGTTGGCTACGATATATAATCTTTGAAATTTACCATTGTCATTTGGGGTTTTTCTTTGCTTTAATTAAATCGTATGAATCACCGGCGAAAAATTGAAATTCATCCCGCTAAGCTTATTGGGGACGATAACATTGTTCGATGATCTTATTACATTAAATTTAGTCCCCAGAAGGTGTTCAGAACAAACTTAACATCGTGACATCTTAAATTTAAAATAGGGTAAAGAGCATTCACGTCACACAGTCAAATTAACAAATGATATGCGTTTGTTTTATGTAATCATTAATTTTTATATATATGTTACTGAAAATAGGATATAATTTTTTAAAATAGATGTGAAAATTTCAGGAGTAAGTATGATACATTTTCCTCCTATTTAACACTCCCTCGATCAATTCGCGATAAAAAAAAATTATTTGCTCTGCTTAGTGGGAAAAAGTACCTAAACTTCAACTCGCTTATTTATAGCAGTTCAGTATTATAGCTACTATAATTTCTAATGGATGAGTCTATAAATCTACTTTTTTTTCGCCAGTTATGGCGCATATATATCTTGCACAAATCCTGTTTATTTGAGAGGGAATAAAAAAAAACGCAGTGAGAGTACACGAATTGGGCTGAAAAAGATGTAGAATATTTTCGACATGTTACACACACACACACACACACACACACACACACACACACTAGTGACTATACCTAAAATGACTGCACCTCACTGACATGGTGTCTTCAGTCCACTCTATTATAGAACCTTTATTTTGATGAGAGTAAAAGAAAATTATTTAGGCCTATAAACATATTGGATATGTTCTTTAACACATTCCGATTTTAAGTTTGGAACTTAGTGGACAATTTTAAAATTTGAAAGTTCGTGTCTCTAATTGAAGGCTGAATTGCAAGTTGAATATGGCATCACTCTTCAATTTTCATCACTCTTTTAAAAGGCAAATGTCTACTCTTTCCTGATTCGATTGCTTATATAGTAAAATCAATCCAGGTATGTATCTCTTTCAGGATACTCTACTATAACGGATATTGTTCGTTTCAAAGTACTATTATCATTTCCGAAATAGCTATCATTTTCCTTTTACATTCCACCGAAGGAAACATGAATATTCGGTGACGCTCGCCCAGGTATGAATATTCACAACAGTGCAAAAAGCTGGCACCGACAACCAATGAATGCCCTTCTGAAAATCCATTAGCTATCCACTGCCCAGGCTAGTGGCTTTAGCAAGCGAATGACTGCAATGCACTTGCTTGAAGGCTAATTCCGTTTCAGGTTCTCTGACTATTATGGACAGGTGTGATGTGGTTTTTGTTTCGCATTATCTCGTGTATCTCCATGCGTAAAAGGATGTAAAGGCACCACAAGTTAAACGTATGTTTCATAACTTGTTAAAATATGGGCAAAAGATTAAAAGCACAAAAGATATGAAGTCCATAAAGATATTATATAACATATATATATATATATATATATATATATATATATATATATATA
>NC_061093.1:36744274-36749259 GCF_015104395.2 Macrobrachium nipponense
CAACAAGCAGAATTAATTTGAATTCAGCAGCTTCTCCGGGGACTCGTGGAAGCCTTTAGCTGTCCACCAAACTCCTCTGAGTCTGTGGATAAAGTCTTTCTATAAGTCGCTTTGTAAACAATTGTCCGTCAATGTTAAGCATGTCTATAATAAAACAAGTAAAAACATACTGCAAAGGTTCTTTTCGGCGCAATTGTGTTTACTGTAGGGCGTATAATAAGGCATGAAATTTCAGGCACGGTCCATGAAACTTTTAGCCACGGCCCGTTGGTGTCCTGTGTTGTTGGCACCTATGTGAGCATTCGCAAATATTGAGGTACAAATATTGTTTGATATCCAAGTCACTATACGTCGGAAACAACATACAATAAAGGAGGAATTATTAATAAACACTTAGTCACCTATGGGATTCGGACTACAGTGTCCCTCCCCGCTTTTTTTTTTAATAGAATTATCAAGAAAGGTATAAGTTGATAGCGACTCTGCTGTTCGTATGCCTGTTTGGATTTTTGTTTACTTACAATCTATAATACCCCACCTCCACTATGATAGCTGATTGGTACATTTGTAACACGTAGCCACTGAAGAATTTTTATGACGTACACCATAAAGTTTTTTTATATACCCAAATAGCAAGTTACTAATGTCGTTTAATATCCTGATTCTCAGCCTCGAGAATAATATAAATGATGATTGATACAACTTTGCTATATTCGAGCCGATCAGCTTTCCCCAGTATTAGCATAAAAAGAAAATGAAAAACATTAATGCCGATATTGCGTTTATTATCACGAAAGTCTTGGATTCATCACATGAAACGTAAATATCCAAAAGATTTAGATAGATAAAAAACAAAATTTCAGAAGCACTGCAATATACTAAAGTATAAATTGAAACTGAAGGACAAATTTTACATAAGGTTTAGTTACCCTACGACAATGAACTACTTCTTCATTAATATGAGATCAAATTAACCCTACGATACACTTATTAGATAGTAATCATATTAGTTCTTATTACAACAATACGTTATACGCACTGCAATTGAATAAAAATATTAAAGTATTCTCTGAGGCCTTATATCGAAACCACTGCTATAGAAAATATTGTTCTCGTTACCAAAAAAAAAAAAAAAAGAAAAAAAAGAAATACTATGGATTTCTTTTATGATTTGTACTTAAAATCATTGTACTCTCACGATTTGAATGAACGCAGGAATGGTGGGAGGTATAAAATAATAATAATAATAATAATAATAATAATAATAATAAAATAATAATAATAATAATAATAATAATAATAATTAATAATAATAATAATAATAAAGGCTCGTAGCGAGAGAGGCAAGGTACTCGAATCTTTGTAAATAGTGCATAGGCGAAGGATAATATTCAACTAAAGCTTCACTCTCAAAAACATTAGAAATTAGTTATTTACAAAAGGGCTAGTGAGCTAGGGTCTAATTAATTCCGGATTCGGGATGCTCTGAGGCCAGACCTTTACTAAGTAAACAACGAAAGACATAACCTGATGCAGGTAAAAGGTCGAAGGTCGGATGGGTACTGCTGTAGGCGTTCACCGTATATTGAAAACACTCCCCAGTGACCGGCGCTCTGGCTCATGTGAAAATGTCTTAACACCGATGATAAACATGGTTACACAAAGAAAATACGTTAAGAGAGGAAATCTGTCATAAATTATATATTATTATAATTCATAATGTGTGTGCGTGTCTGTGTAAACTATGATAAATTATTATTATTATTATTATTATTATTATTATTATTATTATTATTATTATTATTATTATTATTATTATTCATAATGTGTGTATGTATCTCCAATGACTTGGAATTCAAACTTCCAAAGAATATGGTGGGTTTATTAGGAAGAAGTAAGAGGAGATGAAAGGCAAATGCAGGAAGAGGAGATCCACTTATTTAAAATAAGTAGTAATTTATAAAACACAATGGCTATGGTTGAGGGAAGGGAAAGGAAATGGGGGTTGTAAGTATGCCAGATTATTCATAAAGAGTGTCAATTGAAAAAAAACAAAAAATCGTACTCGTATAATACATCGTGTTGGCTACGATATATAATCTTTGAAATTTACCATTGTCATTTAGGGTTTTTCTTTGCTTTAATTAAATCGTATGAATCACCGGCGAAAAATTGAAATTCATCCAGCTAAGCTTATTGGGGACGATAACATTGTTCGATGATCTTATTACATTAAATTTAGTCCCAGGAAGGTGTTCAGAACAAACTTAACATCGTGAACATCTTAAGTTAAAATAGGGTAAAGAGCATTCACTTCACACAGTCAACAAACAAATGATATCGCGTTTGTTTTATGTAATCATTAATTTTTATATATATGTTACTGAAAATAAGAAATAATTGGAAATAGATGTAACATTTCAGGAGTAAGTATGATACATTTTCCTCCTATTTAACACTCCCTCGATCAATTCGCGATAAAAAAAAATTATTTGCTCTGCTTAGTGGGAAAAAGTACCTAAACTTCAAACTCGCTTATTTATAGCAGGTTCAGTTTTATAGCTACTATTAATTTCTAATGGATGAGTCTATAAAAACTCTACTTTTTTTTCGCCAGTTATGGCGCATATATATCTTGCACAAATCCTGTTATTTGAGAGGGAATAAAAAAAAACGCAGTGAGAGTACACGAATTTTGGCTGAAAAAGATGTAGAATATTTTCGACATGTTACACACACACACACACACACACACACACACACACACACTAGTGACTATACCTAAAATGACTGCACCTCACTGACATGGTGTCTTCAGTCCACTCTATTACAGAACCTTTATTTTGATGAGAGTAAAAGAAAATTATTTAGGACTATAAACATATCGGATATGTTCTTTAACACATTCGATTTTAATGTTGGAACTTAGTGGCAATTTTAAAATTTGAAATTTCGTGTCTCTATTGAGGCTGAATTGCAAGTTGAATATGGCATCACTCTTGAATTTTCATCACTCTTTTAAAAGGCGAATGTCTACTCTTTGCTGATTCGATTATTTCTATAGTTAAATCCACCCAGGAATGTGTTATCTTTCAGGATACTCTACTATAACGGATATTGTTCGTTTCAAAGTACTCTTATCATTTCCGAAATAGCTATCATTTACCTTTTACATTCCACCGAAGGAAACATGAATATTCGGTGACGCGCGCCCAGGTATGAATATTCACAACAGTGCAAAAAAGCTGGCACCGACAACCAATGATGCCCATCTGAAAATCCATTAGCTATCCACTGCCCAGCCTAGTGGCTTTAGCAAGCGAATGACTGTAATGCCCTTGCTTGAAGGTTAATTCCGTTTCAGGTTCTCTGACTATTATGGACAGTTATGATGTGATTTTCGTTTCGCATTATCTCGTGTATCTCCATGTGTAAAAGGATGTAAAGTTAAACATATGGTTTTTATAATTTGGTAAAATATGTGCAAAAGATTAAAAGCATAAAAGTTATGAAGCCCATAAAGATTATATATATATATATATATATATATATATATATATATATATATATATATATATATATATATATATATATATATATATATATATATATATATATATATATATATATGTGTGTGTATAACGAAAAAGTACTGCGATGCCTTTCGACTCGATGTCGTTTGCTTAGCAGACTGGTAATTATGTGAGGTCGTATCAAATGACAGATGGGGATTATAAATAAAGGAAATAAGCACCTGGAATCAAACCCACCTGGAGAATTAGTAACTTCCCAAAACAGGGGTAGAATTTAAGAGGTTTAGAAAAGGTTTATAAGTACAACTGCTCTGCAGCAAGGGACTTATATAACAATTAAGAGATTATACAGAGCGGTAACTGACCACATACACACACACACACACACACACACATACATATATATATATATATATATATATATATATATATATATATATATATATATATATATATATATACATATATATATAATATATATATATATATATATATACATATATATATATATATATATCATCGGAGGGTGGAGAGATACCAAAATCCTTTAAAGTTATGTATTTATTGCTGACGTTTCAGGACCATGTGTCCCATTTTTCGAAGCTAAAAAATTAAAAGAATAACAGAATTAAAATGAGACTCAGATTAAAACATGATAAAAAGTTATTCTTAACAAAATGCAAATTAGGTACAAGAGAAGGGAACAGTGATTACCAAGTAGTGCTGAAGGCAAAAGCTGAGTGACTGTCAGGTCCGTTTTGGTGTCCGACGGAAACTCAAGAGAGGTACAGAGGAGTTGACGTGGACTGAGTATTTAATTGGGGAACCAGTTGTTTGATAAAAAGAGATTCGAGTATTGCCAATTGGTGTTCGTTTGGAGCTTTGCCTATGATTTTGAAATCCTTGTAATTTATATTGTATTTGCATTTTTTCCATGATCTCTAATACAGGAAAATTCGGGGTTTGATAGTTTGACACCCGTACGATAGCTAACGCCACGATGGGACACATGGTCCTGAAAACGTCAGCAATAAATACATAACTTAAAGGATTTTGGTATCTCTCCACCCTCCGATGATGCTTATCTGTTTCAAGCAACCGCCTTCAACTTGAGTATATATATATATATATATATATATATATATATATATATATATATATATATACGCATATTTTAAAGAAGATATACTTTACGAAAAAAAACTCTTTCGGTTAACATATATGAAAATATATTAATTCCGAGGTAGCAGAATTATTATATGAAAGGACATTTTTTGCTCGATGTACATATATGAATAACGGTAATGTGATATGACTCATATATATATATATATATATATATATATATATATATATATATATATATATATATATATATATAATTTGAGTTATTGCTTATCGTCTATAGTTCAGGTGAACGTGAGTTTTTTGTCAGCGTGTAACGAAGTAGCT
>NC_061093.1:36749759-36754759 GCF_015104395.2 Macrobrachium nipponense
ATTGCATGAGGAGATTCTCTCTCTCTCTCTCTCTCTCTCTCTCTCTCTCTCTCTCTCTCTCTCTCTCTCTCTGTCTCTCTCTCGTTGTCTGTCTCACGAAGACGTAATGTAAGTTCGCTTAACTCAAGTCCCATAAAGTGACGACGCATTGTTCTTTCTGAGAAAGTGGCCGCATTTCACAGGAAACATTTCGTAGATCTATAATACGTAATGGGGAAAGTTTGATCGTATCAGAAGCCTTGAATCATGGATCGTGTGATAACGAAGAAATAAATCCGTTGCGCAACACAAACTGCTGTAGCTGAAAAAGATTTTATTCTGAAAGTTTAATTATATTTGTAATCTTGTAATCCAGAATAACTTATATTCTTTTAAAATATAGCTGTTGCTAGACCACTTCCCTTGGTGCTAACGATTTTGTTAAATATACTAAACTGTCTTACCCAGTAAGGAGGATAGTGTCGTCAGTGCGCTTCGTGCGGTGTACTGTAGATTATTATTTAAGGTTCTTTGCAGCGTCCCTTCGGCCCCTAGCTGCATCCCCTTTCATTCATTTTGCTGTACTTCCGTTCACATTCACTGTATTTCGTCTTCCTTTCCACCCTCTCCTAACAATTGATTCACAGTGCAGCTGTGAGGTTTACCTCCTGTTACACCATCTAAGACTTTTTACTGTCAATTTCAGTGTCAGCACTGAATGACCGCATAGGGCCAGGCGCTTGGCATCTGGCCTAAATTCTATATCCCATTCTCTTCTATTCTGCACAGTCTTACAAGAAAATATATAATGAAACGCGTGATATTCAGAACGTTCAGGGAATTGACTGAGATTAGCATTTAATGATAATTGCTTACGAGAAACATTGTTCCTAAAAAGCCTGCTTCAATGTAGAAGTGAAGACGTTACTTCGTCATACATTTAAGGTAATAAGAAACAGACTCAGACAGTTACAAGATTATCTTTGAAGACAAAGAAAACTGGAAAAATGCTTTTATAAAGTGTAACATGCTGCAAGTGTGCCAGGTTTAATTAGAATTTCTGCTATACACACACACACACACACACACACACACACACACATATATATATTATATATATATATATATATATATATATATATATATATATATATATATATATATATATATATATATATATATATATATAGATATATATATATATATATATATATATATATATATATATATATAATATATATGTATGTGTGTGTGTGTGTGTTTGTGTATAGCAGAAGTTCTTATATATATATATATATATATATATATATATATATATATGTGTGTGTGTGTGTGTGTGTGTGTGTGTGTGTCAGATTATAATCACTAAGGAAGTCTCACTATACCTGAAGCACTTACAAAGATTATACTTTATGACAGCATATTTCCAGTTTTCCTTGTATCATTTTCTTGTCTGTGTCAATATATTCCAAAGAAAGGGAGGAAAAACGACCATGTTTTATTATAAGACCGCAGAAGTTAATTGTTACTTCGGATATGGATTTTATCATTCTTCTTCAAGCGAAGCACTTAATATTAAAGGATCCGTGAATCTTGAGCTCATGCTGGTTGGAATTAATCTTCACTATGTTCAGTTCCGTTGACAGAAATAAATTAGGAATTTAGTTTTCATTTCGATATGCATGGATAAATCTGAGCCGTTACAATACGTTTACATAATACGTCTCGAGAACAATCATTTCAAAAGCAAAATTTTTTGCAATATACAGATATTACGTTTTCAGTGCAAGGTCATTTCCCCGTTCCCTTCTCTCTCTCTCTCTCTCTCTCTCTCTCTCTCTCTCTCTCTGTTGTAATATGCAGAACACTAGACGGCTGAAATTCCAGTGCCAATCCTGAAAGCCGGACTGGTCTCACTGATAACGTAGCTCGATTGTATACGGTCTCAACGCAATATTTTATTCCTGCTATTGCACAATGAGAAACAATTGCTCTATCGGCTTATTCTGCAATGCCAATTTTATATCTATACTTTTTTTGTGCAGTAGAAAATATAAAACGAATGCATTTTTAACTTTCAGGAATATGCAATTTCATTGTTTACTTATTTATTCATAGCTCGGCAATTTTCATGATTCTTACACTTTACTGTCACTGACTATTCGGATTAGATATTGTGATCTTAGGTCTTTACCCGACGAGTGTAGTCTTGATATCATTTCGTTATTTCGTTACTATTTATATAAGCCAAACATAGACGTCATTTCTATGTATACAGCTTACAAGGTTTGCATAACCTTTTGCTCCTAATTATCCATACTTGCTAAGTATACCAATAGGCGTTTAGGTTACCTGTAATCTGTATTTCAAATAAAATAATATTACGGATTGGGGAGAACAATGAATATAAGAAAATAATCAGTAAATATGTTATGGTAAGTAGACTGGAACAGGAGGAACAGAAACTATAGAGAATGCAAACTGGTTAGTCTTATGGACTGAGGATGGACACTAAAGGAAAAATGATGTTTGTTTTTTTTACGCTACGTGAAGACACTTGGCAGAGTAAAATGGATATAGAGATTAGGGTCTGAAACATACGAGAAGCAGGAAAATATAAATGAAATATATGAAATATTTGTTCAGATAAAAACATTGCTTTTGGTACACGGACGGGATGCCGAATGCATTTTTGTCGAAGGACAAGAAGCAGAAGCCAGGAAGCCGAACGGACAGAATGCCGAACAGACATAATGACGAACAGACACAGTGCCGAACAAACATTAAGTCGAACGGACAAAATGCCGAATATTGCTAAGATTACGAAAGATAAATATAAGCAAAAATAATAATTTAAGATTTTTTTCTTCAATGAAGTTTGACTTTTCACTAATTCGATAATTACTATTTAACTGCTTGTTTAATTAACAATTACCTAGTTTACTAATACTGCTTTGTAGTTATATATATTTTTTCTATATTCAAATTTGACTATGGAATTTATTTTTTGCGAGTTCAACCGTGGAATTCACTAAGACAGGACGTGGTGGCCGAAAATTACTTCATAATGGATATTCATACGTTGTCGATAAAACTGTTAAAGAAACTACTTACTGGAGATGTGAGCGACGAAAAGTGTGCAATGGTAGAATTCGAACGATCAGTGATACCGAACATGGACAAGCTTCAGATCATTCACATCCTCCCGACGGTGCTCATAATACCATTTTAAAAGCTTTGGATAAAATGAAGACTACAGCAGAACAAACAGAGGAGGTAACAGGCCGTGTAATAAATAATGTCTTGGAAGAACTGCCGCTCAGCATTGCTGGTTCTATACCTGAAAGAGAAACACTTGCAAGAATGGTAAGGCGAGCAAGAAAGAATGAAGAAAGTGAAGACTTGGACATGACAACCCGTGGCGAGAATTTTTGTCTTTATGAAACCACCTCTGTTACAATTTTCTCGACAGAAAATAACTTGGAATTATTATCTAAAAAACAAGCATGGTTTGCCAATGGCACATTTGACTCCGCTCCTTTAAGCAAACAGCTTTATACCATACATACCATTGTTTTAACAAGTAAAACCTTGCCATTGGTGTATTGTATTGCCAGTAACAAAGGAGAAAAAAATATGACGAAATTTTATGATTTTTAAAAATCAGAGGTGTTCAGGAGCCTGATTCAATAACTGTTGATTTTGAAAGAGCAACAATAAATAGCATTAAAAATAACTTTCCTAATACATCTATATCAGGTTGTTTCTTTCATTTCGGCCAATGTTTATGGCGGAATATCCAGTCTTGTGGTCTACAGCAGTGGTATGTTGAACCCAGTAATGCTATTTTCATCAAGCAGTTACAAGCACTTGCTTTCGTTCCACCTGCAGATGTACATGATTTATTTGACGAATTGATGGATTCCTTTGATGCTGAAACTGATGAATTACTAAGTGATTTTTTGGTTTACTTCGAAAGTACGTGGTTAGGGATAATCCAGCGAGGTCGAAGGAGGAAACCATTGTTTGATGTTGATTTATGGTCTGTTCACACTAGAGTTAATGATAATTTACCGAGAACAAACAATTCCCTTGAAGGCTGGCATCAGGCTTTTAAAAAGAGAATTAATGTAACCCATCCAACACTCACAAAATTACTAAAGGTTATCAGAAATGAACAAGCATGTAATGAAATTCTAATTGAGCAGGCTTCTGCAGGGATTGATATATCACGACCTCACAAGAAATACGATACCATTAACGATAGAATAAAATCCATATTTTGTTCTTATGATAAGGACGAAGGATTAGCGTTTCTACGATCTCTGGTTCACAATTTTTAAATATTTTACTTTTAAAAACATTGTCGAAATAAAATAATTATCAAGCATTTTACTTTTATTATATAACTTTTATTATATAACTACAAAGCAGTATTGGTAAACTAGGTAATTGTTAATTAAACAAGCAGTTAAATAGTAATTATCGAATTAGTGAAAAGTTATCTGTATCTCTCAGCAAATGTTATCATCCTATTATTATTTTTGCTTCTATTTATCTTTCGTAATCTTAGCAATATTTGGCATTTTGTCCGTTCGACTTAATGTCTGTTCGGCATTGTGTCTGTTCGGCTTTCTGTCCGTTCGGCTTCCTGGCTTCTGTTTCTTGTCCTTCGACAAAAATGCATTCGGCATCCCGTCCGTGCACGTTGCTTTTAGAGCATCATTTCCAAAAGGGTAGATGTGCTGTAAAGTGGTTTGTTTTTTTCCTTCTATTTCTTTTTGTATATTGAAAGAATGAATAATAGGAGGATGTCAAAGTCGTAAGACTTTATGAGAAATTTGCTAAATTTATTTGTTATTCATAGTTTTATGAATAATAAGTATTCAACAACAAAAAAGCATTCAATAAAATCATCAAAGATTATTACAGAAAATATATAAGAAAATATAAGAATTTATTTAAAACTAATAAAAAAATATTGTAATCGGAAATATATTGTTTGTATGGTGTTTTTACGT
>NC_061093.1:36764759-36774759 GCF_015104395.2 Macrobrachium nipponense
CCGAAACGCCCTGGACGAGCTACTTAAGAAGGAGATAGAGACGAAGCAAAGTTTATCGAAAGTACTCATACGATTGTTTGCCACTACGAGAACAACTATTTCAATATTTATCTATTATTGACGTTTTCTGTACCAGAAACTTTTTTGTAATTTTTGTAAATAATTTTGTCTCCTCTGTACAATTACGACATCAAAAGAAACTAAAAGCCCTAGGTGTTGTTACTCCCAATTTTAATCACAGGAATTACTGTATTTTTAATTTCTCTAACTATGTTCTCTCTAAAAGAGAAGAGTTCTTGCTCTCGTTTGGCTTGGATTTTTGTTTGCCATCCTACAGACCTAAGTATGCAGACTTCTATTTTCCTTTCGAAATGCTTTTTCAGAGACTCAAGGGTTTAAATTTGGTCAATGACTTAAGTGGTTTACAACAAAAGTTATCGTTTCTTTTACATAAGACTTATACCAAGCTAAAAGTATCTTGACCCCGTTCTTCAGGAAAGAGGATTTGAATATCTTGCAGAAACTAAGTAAACGGGATAGTTTGGTTATTTGTAAACCAGACAAAGGAAAAGGTGTGGTACACTAAATAAATAAACAAGATTATATTGATAAGTTAATAACATTCTTGCTGATAACACTAAATTTCGATCGCATGGTGAACCAAATTTTTTTAGACATTTACAAAAAGAGAAGACAAAATTAATAGATTTTTGAGAAAATGAAAAATGAAGGTATTTTAGATGAAATTACGTACCAGAAACTATTTGTGACAGGTTCTTCTTTTAGTATATTATATGGACTCCCTAAGGTACATAAGGAAGGAGTCCCTATTAGACCCATTTTATGGCAGCCTATAACAGCCCTTCTTATGCAACATCAAATACCTTGTCTCATTACTCAGTGAATTTGCTTACAACGAATTTTCACTTAAAAATGGATATGAGTTCCAGAAAGAAATAGTCTTACAAGATGGTGATCTACACATGACAAGCTTCGATGTAGAATCTCTTTTCACAAAATGTGCCTCTGAATGAAACCATCAACATTATTTTAGACAAGATTTTTTATGACGATCACACAGTGTTTCATGGTTTTAATAGACAACTTTTTAAGACGTTTCTTGAGCTTGCTGTGCAAGACTCAATGTTTGTTTTTAATGGTCAACTCTTTTCGCAGGTCGATGGAGTTGCCATGGGCTCCCCATTGGGGCCTGTGTTCGCCAATATTTTATGTCTTTTTTAGAAGAAAACTTTTTAACTAATTGTCCACATATATGTAAACCTGTTCATTATAGACGATATGTTGATGACACTTTTATATTATTCAAGGAGCCTTGGCAAAGTGAGATATTTTTGGAACATATCAATATCAACATCGAAATATAAAGTTTACCATGGAAAAAGAAACGACAATTGTCTACCCTTTCTGGATATTAATGTAAGCAGAGATAATGGTGATTTTACAACATCTGTGTATCGGAAAAAGACATACACTGGACTTGCTAATAACTTCTAGAGCTCATGCTTTAAGAATTTTAAACTAAATCCATATATACTCTAGTTTTATAGGGCTCTTCGATATTCTTCGAGTTGGTCTCTTTTTCATAATGAGATTTTGTTTTTTAATCAATTTTTTTTTTACAGAATTCTTATCCAAAAAACGTGGTTTTTAAAGTAATTAACAGGCTGTTGTCACAACACTTCTCTGATCCAACACCCTCTTATAATGTCCCAAAGAAAAATATATTTGCCACAATCCCGTTTATTTCGGACAACAACTTTGCAACCAAAATTAAACAAATAATTGAACATGAATTTGGATGCCTTAATATTCAATTAATTCCAATCAATCCACTCAAGATTGGTGTATTCTTTAACTACAAGGACAAGCTGCAGGCCTTCATGAGGTCCAACATTTTTATAAATTCAAGTGCCGGATGCCCCGGTATTTATGTTGGATTTTGTCGCAGGTTACTGCAGTTGAGTTATTGTAGCCACATGGGATACAGTTATAGAACGGGCCAGAAACTGAGTAAACCCGAATTTTCTAATATAAAGAACCATGCCTCTATATGTAAAATTGAAGTCAACAAAAAGCATTTCTCCATTATTGGTGGTACGAGCCATAGTGATTACTTAACTACCCTTGAGTCATTATACATTAAACGGCTTGTTCCTTCTTTTAAAACTCTAACGTTTCCGCCTCTCCTCTTATCTCGCATAACTGAAGTCGTAGGGTGGTGTCAAATCTTGGTCATTCGTTCTTCTCCTTTTCCTCTGAATGGTTTGGTGAGCACTGGGTCTTTTTTTACTGTAACCTTTTTAAATAATGTTAATTTTAAAAGTTTTTAATAATAACTTTTTTTTCTCTTAATATTTTTTTAATGTCTTTTTGTAAATTTTAATGATTTTTATGTTATATTTACAGATTGAAATGCACATAGAACATGTGCGAAACGTTTCGTTTGAATAAACTATGGCCTTGTTGATGTGTTTTTATGGACCCTGCTGTATGCCTTTTTCATATCTTCACCTGGAATCCGTATGATATATATAATATATATATATATATATATATATATATATATATATATATATATATATATATACATATATATATGTATATATATATATATATATATATATATATATATATATTAGATATATAGATATATATATATATAGATATATATATATATCTTATATGCATTAAAATAAATACTAAAATTATACACTACATAACCATCAACATCACAGAAGCCATCCGAAAAAAAACAGAAACAAGAGCCGGCAAGAAAACGCATTTTACTGAGATAACAATGATGTCTCAACGAGACGAAACAGTTGAAATAAAACCACAAAAGGACGAATAATATTGATAACCCAGGAATAAGCCAGAGCGGGAGAAGGCGATCACAGTCTTCTGGACAAATACGGAATTTAATACGAAACAGGAAACTGGAGAAAATGTTTCATGTCACTGAGTCCCACATGAGACAGATTTTTTCTTTCATCTAAACTATCCAGTGTACAAAATACATTCTTTTTTTTATTACAATATTGTGCTTAGGAGCAATATCCTACAATTTTTTTTTTTTCATACACATCACTTAATAACTCAAATAGCTCTTTTTTTTATAATTGTACAAATATTCAGCGTACAATAATTACATTACATTTTATAACAGCGGTCTTCCATTTGAGTCACAGACAACAATGAATACCCATATTCGAACTAACAGACAATAATGAATACCCATTTTCGAACTAACAGACCGTAAGCGGCAAAAAAACGACGACATCGAACACAACAGACAGAGTCAACCTTTTTCTAGAAAACAGATTCCAGACATTTCCCTGAGAAAGCTTTCCAAAGTCCCTTTGATACGTTCTGCGCAAAATCCATCTGCCACAATTCAGTTCACTCTTAGGATACATCACCAAATCAGACAACGACGTCTTTTTCACTCTACCCACCCACATTGCTTGCAAGCAATCTGTCAATAACACTAATGCACAGTCATCATCTCGTTTCCATTTACATTGGAAAATAAACATTAAAATCTCCATAAAGTTACCCGGTTTCATACAACAAATCTCAAACAACAGCTTTTGAAAATACAACAAAACTGGCTTAATGTGGTTACAAAAAAAAAAATCTACATATAAATTCAGTTTCACAGCAGTTATCACATCAATGTGAACTTTCAATGTTTAAAATCTTCAGTCTGTGGTTAATTGCCAGAATCCCATGCACATATTTGTATATAATTTCCCTCCCCAAAGTTCCCCAAAAGAATCACTGATACTTCCCGAATCGGTGTCCAATCTAGTAGAGGGCAATTCACTCTCGGCGTTTGGTTTTGAAGACAGTTCGAGATGATGATAAATAAGCTGTATTGCACGTAACATACGGACAGTTTTTTGCCTCGCCATTTTCCTGATTACCTCAATGACAATCGTACAGAACGCCGGTATCTCTTAACGTTAACAAATAACTAAAACTACGTTTGCCATAACACACACTCAACCCAATCCCAGTGCAGCTGAGGACAGCTGGAGTTTTCTGGCCCACACCAAATATCCCCAATCCCCCTGTTTCACTACAACGTGACCACAACGAACCCTTTTGGTTGGGTTAAACGTAGTACATCCTCTTCCAAATGTACCGAAAGATACGTGCATTATCTTACAAACATATTTCTTTATTGGGGGTATAACGTATACCACACATTTGATCAAATGAAATTATTTACAATTAAATTTTTAAATTTTTTAATTTAATTTTTTTTTGGTGGGGAGGGGGGGGAGGGGGGGTTGGGGGGTGATTGACGATTTCCTGCTACTCAACATATACACGGCAGTTTCAACCTTATTCGCGAGAACGGAGTAGTTTTCCTCGTGCATCGAATCAAAGTTATTACAAAAGATAATACCAGAAATACCCACATTATTACCGACCGGTGCCCAATCCAGAGGGAAGGAAATCGTGCCTGTCAATCCAGTTGCCCAAACCATCATCGTCGATTTCTGTCTCCTTATTGAGTCTGGCAGCTTTTGCGACCTCAAAGAAGCTGAGCGAATTTGGAAGAAGAAGAAGAAGCTGCGACCGAATTGGTTGTTGACACAAATACGTGAGATTCATCAGAGACTCTACCTATTATATCGTTGCTTTCTTGAATTGCCCTATAAAAGGAAGGCTGCCCCGCAGACCCCTGACAGGAAAAGGACTCCTTAGAAGGTCATTAATACTTACACAACTTACACATTGTGCTTTTATTAAATTAATCAATTCTACCTGAATACCTAATCTAGCTAACATTATACAAAACCGATAAGCGTTCCATCAGAGGCTTCTGACCGATCGAGACTCAAGATGGCAGCGTCTATTTGTTTTCATTAGAATAAAACCTGACGTCTCGTAAGGTGCTGTGACAGTGCACAGTCGATGATTGAGCAATACTGCTCAAGGGATATGATGTCGTCCATTACAAGTCTATTACAGGTCGTGGGAGAAGGAGGCGTCTGTGGAGTCCTCCGTGAAAAGTGCGCCATATTCGAAAAGAGTGGCAAGAAGAAGTAGAAGAAGAAGAAGAACAACAACAACAACAACCAAAACAACAACAAGGATAAAGAGATAACTAGAAATAAGGTCGAGCAAAGGAAGGACCAGTCTATCATACGAACATTATTTCACAATTATTGAAGCAGCCTGGACAGATGGAACGAGAAAGAAATGATTGGAGAAGGACGAGTCAGTCCAAATCGAGCTAGACTCTGCAACCTGCGGTCAAAGCTCTGGTGAAGTTGCTGAAGAAGGAAGAACTGGCTGTGAATTATGCCAGACATCGTTCCACTTCCATTGTTCGGGAACTGGGAGTAAAACACAGGCATACTTTGTAGTATATCTGTAACAATTGCAAGGGGCCTGAACAAAGAAGGCACAAAAAACTCATTAAAGATGAACTTAAAGAAGTGGTATTAGCAGAGCTGATTCATTCAGCATTCGGCTCGAAGAATGTGTGACGTCATGACCAACATACATGAAATTCAATCCAAATTTGACAATGCTGGTAAAGATGTCAAGATTATGATAAATATGGACAAAAGTTATGCAGAATCAACAGAAAAAAAAGTGCTTTTGATCAAATCTACAAACGAGGAGAGCACAGCAGCAGCCGCGAATCGTGAGCAAAATAACGGCGCCAGTTTAATATTTACACAAGAGATGGATGCTTACTTGTCATTTTTCCAGACAAGAAAAACTTAGAAAAGGCAAAAACAGAGGTTCAAGGAATTACCAATATATCAGTAAATAAGAAGGGTACACTTAAACACAAATTAAAGCAGTTTAATATGTTCAGGAGGTCGAAGATGACATTGTCAATAACATTATAAAGAAAAATCCGTGGATAAGTAGCTACTCTCGTTTCTGAAGACGACGACCTGAAAACTGCAAAGGAAATTAAAGCTAAAGATGACAAGTACAAGCACTATACATACATACACACATACATACACACACACATATATATATAGTATATATATATATATCATCAAATGCACATTACAAATACAGACGGCTATCTGTGATAGAGGTGACAAACTGTAGACGCTGTATAGCCGTCAGAGTGTACGTAAATAATCGTTATATATGCCCTATCAATGCTATAAATGTCAGGACTTTGGTCATAGTGCAATAAATTATAGAAATAACCAAGTTTGCATTAAATGCGGCGAAAATCGCACATCGAGTGAACGTACTAAACAAGCACCAACTCGAAATGTACACATTGTGAAAAGAAAGGCCGCAGTGAGACTGAACATAAAACATATGATGGGAATAAGTGCTTCATATATAAAGAATAGGTGTCAAGGGCGAAATATAAATATGGATCATGGCTTTGACTAATAATTATCTTCTGTGCAATTTAGTAAACATACAGCCAGTAGGAAATGAAACCAACACTATTATAAATCTTATAAATGATCACAACCTAGATATATGCACGCTAACGGAGACTTGCCTAAGTAGTGATGTCAGTGCTTATTTCTAAAATAAACGAAGTGACGGCAGGGAATCGCTATTTTTCCGTGGTGGAGTGAGAATCTTTGTTAAACAATTATACAAAGTATCCATAATGAACCAAAATGTTTTCAGTACATCTGAATATATCAACACTAAAATGACACAAACAAATACACATACAAATGGCAACAGGTTACAAACTACGAAGCACAAGTAAGAATTCGTTCAGTGACTTCCTAAACTTGGCTACAAAAAATACAATGATTTGTGATGACTCCACCCTGCATTTAGAACATAATGATGACAGTTATGTCAAAGAAATTATAGAGTTACTTGAAAGCCACGATCTTGTAAATGTTGTGAAGAAACCGACATCATTATTGAACCATAGCATTATACTTAGTGATACGAAACAAAAACAATGAGATTTTGAGTGACATACGAGTTGAGCCTGAATGCGGGATCTCTCCAATACATGAGCTAGTCACATTTAGTATAAAGATACTTACGGAAACAAAACCAACTTTAAAGCTGATCAACTTATTGTTGAGAAAGCACAAAGAAAACCACAGAAACTAGTGTGGAGTCCGAGTGTAACTTGAGAAATGCCTTGACAGGTGACCAGACATGCATAAGTTGTTTTGCAAACTACAGCAAAAGCATATTAGCATCAAACGACAACGATTAATATCCAGAAGTGACAAGGCAAATTTTAGGTAAAAATAATACCGAATTGTTTAACAGTGATTTATGTGAAACTAAGGAAAAGAAAAGATAAATGGAAGATCTATGGAACAGATCGAAAAAATCAAGAAAAAAATCGAAATTGGTCCCTGTATAAAGCAGCCAGAAATCAGTACAACGACTTAATTATGAAAATCAAGAAAATGTATTACAATAAAATATTTAGTGAAGAGAAAAATCCTAAAAGAAATCCAGGATAATTCAGCTGGAATATTAGGACTCAGGAAAGAAAAAGTTCTGCCTGACGTAACCAGTGACCAAAAAAACTTGGCTGATACTTTGTGAGCTGCTTTGAAGAAAACATTGAAAGAATCTGTCAGAGTTTAGAGAAGGAGGTCCCTTCTGATCTCCCGGTGATCATAATGAGTAATAGCAAATTCCGTAAGTTTGAAGAACTGAACATGAATGACTTCGAAAAACGACGAGAAAGTCAGAAACATCTGTTGTGCAAATGACCCGTTTCCCAGAAGCGACTTAAAAGAGGCAAAAAACTTTAATCTGTTGCGGGAGCTGTATTTTGATATTGTCCAAATGAGTTTAGCTTCTAAAGGCCAATATCGAACCTATCGTAATGGAAAAGCCTCACTTATACTTTGTGCATTTGGTGCACCCCTTATGCTAGAATATAGTATTTCTTTGCTTTGTTCTGATATGCTACATATGTATATGCCCTTTTAGTAGGAAGAATCATTTAAGTTTCATTATCCGCATCTCATTCATATCATAAATGTTCACCTCTCTCTCATAATCATTTCTCATACATATTTTAAATTTATTCCTTTTAGAGTTTGGAGGCTTTTTATATGTTTATGTGTGTGTATATGTATGTTTGTCTATGTCCATTTATGTCCGAAATAAAGCTTTTGAATTTGAATTTCAATTTATCATAACTTATAGAAACTGTAGTTCGCGAACAAACGTGGAAACACTTGAAACAACTCAACATTATACCCGATGATCAGTCAGCTTACAGAAAAAACCATCGACAGAAACTACATTGTGCGCAATGACAAATGATATGATAAAAACTATGGCAAGTGGAAAATGTGGTATCCTGGTTATGCTCGACTTAAGTGCAGCATTTAACACAGTTGACCATAGTCTGCGGCTTGAGGACCTGAGACCAGTAGCCATTGAAGATGATGTACTCAAATTGTACAAAAGCTACTCAGAAAACAGGTAGGCTACAGTGGTTATGATCAAATGTGAAATTAGAAAAGAAAAGCCTATCTATAGGAGTACCCAAAGGCAGTGTCCTGGGTTCACTGCTATTTGGCATTTACACGACTGAATTAGCTAGAATCCTAAACAAGCACAAGGTTTGGCATAAACTGTATGCTGATGATACTTAGTTCTATTTTCCTCTTGAAGCGGTAGAAGATGTCGTTGGTAAAATTGATACAATAATGAAGGCAGATATAAAAAAGTGGATGCCAGCAATGACACTAAAACTCAATGAAGACAAAACTGTGGGTATGTTATTTGGATCTGATAGCGCACAAAGAAAATATGAACACTACAAAAGAATAACTATTGGCTCTTCATCCATAAACATTGTAGTGGCAGTGAGGAACTTATGAGTATCTATTGATAATAAAATATGGATAAAAATCATTTATTGCATATTGTAAAAACCTGTAACTATCGTATTAGAAACATTGCATATACCAGAAAATATTTAAATGAAGATACTCTGAAAACAGCAATTCGTAACCAAATACTTTCGAGGCTAGACTACTGTAACATTATAGACTACGGTCTTCCTAACTACCTATTAAGAGAGTTGCAAGGAGTGCAAAATAGAGCCGCCAGATTAAGAAAAGGATTACGTTACGGTGACAGAATAACCCCGCCACTAATCGAGCTACATTGGCTCCCATTAAAAGCAAGAATCAAATACAAAACAATTTTTAGTCTTTAAAGTAACAAAATATGGGGAACCAACATATCTAAGAAACTGCTTAAGCTTCTTTCGACCTGAAATGGATATTGTGATCAGACATACATGTGAAGCAAATGGCCTATTTGAATCTAGAACAAAATGGTAAGTTAGGTGAGAGAGCATTTGAACATTGCGCACCAAGACTACACAGCAAACCACCGCCTGAAGTGAAGACCATACGAGAAGAAAGCAGATTTAAAAAAGAACTGAAGACTCTCCTATTCTGCAAGAGGTACGATATTGACGAAAAAAACTCAAAGACAATTCTAAAATGTGAAAAGCAACTTATTTTGGGACGCCCAAGGGCCCGCCAGAGAGGGAATCGTCCCCGTGTAGGGCTGGACACAGAACCAAACCAATGAACATTTTAAACGACTTTTATGCAAATTTAATCCATCAATTGTGGCAGAAGGGGAGGCATACTTAGTACACTTATAATTTAAATGATCACTGTGAGAAATACCGGCCTTGGCACAAAAATTACAAGCTTTGGTAGGAACCGGCTTAGGTTTAACAGCCATTGTACTGTATTAGTCTTCTCTTGGAGTGGCTTTGAATGAGAGAAAGAGTTTTATCCATGACAGATAATTCAGCTTGAGCCTGACCTGCTCATACCTTTCACAGGCTGCAAAGAAATGATCCGCGATTTGCTTAAGTGATGTAAACAACCCAGTTTCTTAATTACAGCTGACTTACGTCATTCAGTCGGGGCACACGCCTGAATCAGTAAGTCTTTTGGCCTCTTTGTAACTTTGTTTGTCGGCCTCCAATGAACCAAGTAACATT
>NC_061093.1:36794759-36812259 GCF_015104395.2 Macrobrachium nipponense
TCATGCACGGCAAAACACCACTTAGATTTCTATGATTGAATCAGATGTCTCCTCTTTACACACACACACACACACACACACACTCACACACATACACACACACACACACACACACACACACACACATATATATATATATATATATATATATATATATATATATATATATATAGAGAGAGAGAGAGAGAGAGAGAGAGAGAGAGAGAGAGAGAGAGAGAGAGAGAGAGAGAGGTTGAATATTTCAGTAAATTAATTTCTTCCTGTGTGTGTTTTAGCATTTAAATATACTAAGTCTGTTTTGCTTCCCTTTGATATTTCCTTTATATCCATCACTCCTCCCTTTTTAAAAAGTCACATCAGGAAAACATTTAGAAGAGTGACAACCCTTAATTACGAAATAAAAACCCTTAGTTAAGAAACTAAACGTAACAGAACATGATTGAGGTCATTTCCTTTTCGTCTGCTTCTGTGAACGTTAACTTTCGAATTGTATTCACATTAAGCAAGCACTAGATAAATACGTTTAGCTATGTGAAATAAATACATGACTCGTTTGAATAATCATAAGAAACGATAAGTGAGAGGAAAGAGATTTATTATTTTCTTCTTTGGTTTAATTTTTGTTATAACTATCAATAAATTTCTGAAATGAATCACTATAATCATTACATAAAGAATCTGCTGATGCAAGGTAAAACAAGTTATCGAAGCAAATGTCATATTTTTCAAGAGAGGATATTGTCTCATGAATGTTAAGCGATAGATACCCAGAGTGACTTCTCACGGAAAATTGGAGTGGAAGAGATTGCTTTCTCCCTTCCAGAAGAGAACTCGAGCACCAAAATGGAAAGAGGAAGATAAGTGAGGACACAGAATCCATGGAAGCAGAAGGCAGAAACGACCAACGTGACCAAACAAGAATTTGTTTTTTAGATGTCTTTTTAAAAATGTTACGATCTCTCTCAGATAATTTTGTCTGGTCAGCTTTAAATTTCTAAATTTTAGTTTTCTGAAAAGATAATCATTGCGTTGGCTTTGTCTGTCCGTCCGCACTTTTTTCTGCCCACACTGCTAATTGGTATGTTAATCATTCGCCCTCCAGTCATAAAACATACCAAATTGCAGCCCTCTAACCTCAGTAGTTTTTATTTTACTTAAGGTTAAAGTTAGCCATAACAATGCATCTGGCAACTATATTGGCCAGGCCTCCACTGGCCCGTTAAAGTTTCATGGGTTGCGACTCACACAACATTATACCGAGACCAACGAAAGGTAGATTTACTTTCGTTGGCTTTGATTATACGAAGTACAGAAAACTCGATTGCACAGATGTTTTATTTGTTATTTACGCCCACGATGACCGTCCTCAGGTTTTACAACTAAACCTCCCACATACAATGAATGACCTTTGCTGTCTGGACGTTTAAGGTGGGCATCAAAAGTAGTTGGACAAGAAAATGCAAACTGGAGACTGATTTCTGATGCTACAACACACGGCCTACCCGATATACACAACGACCAATCAGAAGACAGAGGGCTTATCTAGTTGAATGGGGATCATTCAACAAACAGTCTGCTCATGTTATCTCACTGTAAGTACATAAAAAGCGAGAGATAGAGGTATTTCAATAATTTCTTGCATATAAATGAACTGAGTAGGTTAATATTCGAAATAAGCAAGGAACAACGTTGTCTATGAGGTTGTCTAGGATGTGGGGAGGTGACTGGTAAAACCTCTAATGTATTGGCGGGAAGGCGGGATATTTCAGTTACAGCATGGGATGATAGCTTTGATATTGTGGTTCTTCATTCCAGAATACTCTGCAGATTTATTCATTTATTTTTCCTTTAGCATACAAATAATTGCATTAGTTCAGTGCTTGGGCACTTTCGGACTATTGAGCTAAATAACCTATCCAGCAAAAGTTTAATCCCATTAAGCTCCCGCCATTCTTGTTGTTAACATTCGGTATAAATGGCTAGCCTAGGGATACAATTTTTTTTATATTGTCAGGCATTGGAATGATTTAGATAGAATGGATAAATAAGGATACAATAAAAGAGTAATTTCTGACTGAAATGAAATGGATGTGTGCCTAAAAGAAGGTAGTAAAATAAAATACCTGGCAAATCAGTAGCATAGGCCTAGCTTCATTGGT
This sequence comes from Macrobrachium nipponense, assembly GCF_015104395.2. Classification (NCBI taxonomy): domain Eukaryota; kingdom Metazoa; phylum Arthropoda; class Malacostraca; order Decapoda; family Palaemonidae; genus Macrobrachium; species Macrobrachium nipponense. The sequence continues at coordinate 36,796,919 of NC_061093.1, forward strand.
CCGCGCTTCATGTTTCAGAGGTGGACAATATTTGGTATCATAATATAGTTATGTCCATACACACGCAACAAAACTGCACGTTGAATAAAATTTGAATGACGAGAAAATATTGGGATTAGAACTACGTTTTGAGCATAGGTCTAGGCGTGGTCTGGGCTATAGGCTGCCTACCAATAAGATCCATCATAATGCCTGAAAACTCATCGTTCGTTTGCGTTTGATCTGAGTAGAATGTTGGGTACAACCTAGTAGTTTTTGTGTGCTTGTGTTGGTGTGTGTGTGTGTGTGTGTGTATATATACGGATATATATATATATATATATATATATTATATATATATATATATATATTATATATATATATATATATATATATTTATACATTTTTTTTATGAATAAAGATCGACGTGTTTATGAAAATATATCAGGAAAAGCGAGGGTTCTTTGTTCTATAGAACATTCAAACGCGTTTAAAGAAAAAAACAGATTAATACTTATCACAATGAGCCAGTGATTTCGGAAACGCTGAATGCTAGTCACTAACGTGCTACCCATGAGTATGCCGTATTTTTCCAGCGAGTGGACAGATAAATTGACACCGACTAGCGACTGTAATTATGGATGATTTCCCATCATGAACAAAAATCTACGAGCAAAAAATTACTACATGTCAACTTACCCCGACCCTTCCTCCCAACCCCTAGCAAGTAATACGATGAAGTGGTCAGTACCAGTGTTGCCGAAGTGCGGAATTTTCGTCTGCTATGCTGAATAAAAGTCTACGGGGCAGCTATCCAATTTTGTATCCGATGCGGATTCCACATCTGTATTTTCAGCAGCAATTTTTCATGGCGCATTCATGTAAATTTATCATATACAAATTGCAACATTTTTTACTTTTAAACAATTTCTCATTCAAATACAATATCATAAATGATAAGACTCTTATCAGAATATAGCAGTGATATGATTAATGTACATCAATCTGTTAATATATTATAAAAATTATTTCCTATATGATTTAATGAGTCATATACTGATACATAAATGTTTGTTATGCTTATTATTAAAAACTTATCTGTAATATCTGGGACAATTAAGAAAGGAAAAAATAATACTTCTCATATGTATATACGTATATATATGTATATATATTATATATATATATATATAATATATATATATATATATATAAGGTATATAGGTATATTGTATATGTATGTATGTATATATATAAATGCATGTATATAAATATAATGTAAATATAATGATATAAATATGCATATATATATATATATATAATATATATATATATATATATATATATATATATATGTATAATATATATATATATATATATAGTATAATATATATATATATAATATATATATCTATAATATATATATATAATATATATACATATGTATGTTGTATGTATATATACATATATAAACATATACATATATGTATATATATGTGTATATATATGTACAGTGGGGCTCAAATCTCATGCAACATGATTCTTTTTGTATCGTCCATATTCTCAGGCTCAACGTGATGTTGCCAAGTAGTGCTGTTTTTTTCTTTTTTCCATTTGTAATGTCATTCATGTCGAAAAGTTTGTGAATTCACAGCTAGCCTTATTTTCCTTATGGTTAAATAGATATGATCCGTTTTATGCATTGGTATAATTCTTAATTTGTGTGATTTGAATGTTTTTTTTTCTTTTTTATCTTTACGTTGCTCAGTTCAAGTGTGGTGTGATAAGGTTAGCGGTGCCAGCAATGAAAGCACACTTAACATGCTCCTCGGACTGGTCAACATAACCATGTCTGCAGCATTATGACAGTAGACCTAATAAGCTCAACAGTCATAACAACAATTTCAATGTAGGAATATGAATTAAAACAAGTTTTATTTGAATGTTGAAGATTTCGGCTGCGTTTTAAGCTGCCTGTGTGTTGGAAAATGTTTTATAGTCCTACAAAATAATCTAAGCCCTCTGAGATGTAATGTTACTCATGAATTTATTTGTAGAGATTACCTGTTCTTTGAGGAATATGAATTACAACCAGTTTTCTTTGAATGTTGAAGTTTCAGACTGTGTTTAAGCTGCCTGTATGTTGCAAAATGATTTATAGGCCTAGAAAAATAATCTAAGCTTTCTGATATGTAATCTTTACTAATGTTTTTATTTGTAGAGATTACCTGTTCTTTGAAGAATAAAAGATGATGATGATTTTGGTTACATGGAGAAGATGGCTATAATCGAAATATCATAAGTATTAATATCAAGGCATATGGAACACTGGTTTTTTTTTAACTGGTTTCACAAGTATTCTTTTCTTAAAAGTCCTTCTGCTCGCTTTTGATGTATAATTTATTCTTTCATAAGGTAACTTGAAGTGCAAGAATGTGAAGATAACCTCATTTGCATTCTGGCTAGAAATTGTTAATATAGAGATGTGAATGTTGTGTAAGTAAAGTAAGAAATCTAAACACCTAAGCCTAGGAAATAATATCTTGGCTTTGACAAATAAGCGAATATTTGCTAGTATGCTATCATTTTGAAATATTAAGAAAGATAACAAATAATTATGTATGAAAATCCAAATATTCCTTAAACATATAAAGTAAATGTTTTCAAGATAATTTAATGGTCGCTACTCATTGTAGACCTACTTATATACCAGGTGGTTGTTGTTGCACCGACACTGATACGTCACACATGCTCCCCTCACACGTTGATATCGGTGGGCGCATTCTACTTTTGTATATAAATATTTACATTTTCTCAGCGTTGAGGGTAAAAACAATCAAATAGGACTATTTCAAATTTTATGTTTGCTTTAGAAGCATTATTAATACTACATTTTTTTTTTTTTTTTTTTTTTTTTTTTTTTTTTTTTTAACATTTGAACTGAGATTTGATGGCGACTTCGTTGGTCAAATGCTTCAGCAATGAGTGAACGAAAGTTTTGAAAATGTTTCGTAAGGGTTTTTTCTGAAATTTGGCTACACGTGACATTTTCTTACAATTTTCAAATATATGACAGATTTCACTCTTATGAAACATATTATGGCATTAACGTATGCGATACTCACGTTTTCGCATTGAAATTAAGGATAAATATGGAGCATGCTAGGTTGCCAGTTAGTGAATTTTGAACGAAATCCTATGGAGTCATGTCGCATGAGATTTGAGCAGCACTGAACTTGTATATATATATATATATATATATATATATATATATATATATATATATATATATATATATAATAGATATATATATATATTATAATGTACTGTGGCGGCCAAAAAAAACTCGTGGCAGAGTTTCATAATTTTTCGTTCACTTGCCTGACGCACGATTCATGCCTTATTTATCGATTTTTCTTTTCAAAGATGGACGAAATCGTATGTAATGACGTTAAAAAACAGTCACTGATATCTTTAGAACATTATGTTATGGTTTTTGTGCAAACTATTTTCCATATAGCAAAATTGACGTGAACGAAACGAAGTGATAAAAAACGTCATATCAGAACCATAGATATACATTACCAAATAGATAGGAGACACCTATCACTAGCAGTATCGCATAAACATAGTCCTTAAATTATCATTTCAATATTAAGTTGAAGGTAGTTAAACTATTCCATTGTTAAATTTTACAGAAAACATTGGAATCTCACAAAATGCTATCAATTTAAAAACAAAAAGAAAAAATAACGATATCCTAACAGTGTGAACCAGGCGACCTCACTCTATTGCTTTTGATGTTATGTGCACGGGAATCTAATGTCAATGTGTCATTTATCGTCTAAGAAACATCCCTCGATGAGCGAGAGACAATTATTGCTCTGCATTCGGTGCAAGTTCCTGTTGGAGAGATATCAGAAAGCTTAATAAACCGGAGAGAAATCATACACAGATGAATCAAAATTGTTTAAAGAACGGCAAAATTTAGAACATGGGCCTAGAGGTGGAACACCTCAAAGCACCACAAGAGAGCAAGTCAATACAGCAGTGTAAACGTTGCTGAGCAACATTCATTTGTGAATTTTGAATTCTAGTGCATCGTCACGACATTGCTGAACCAGGAATCATGACTAGCTCTACGCTTATGACTGGTGTCTGATGAATACTTTAGATGGAGAGGAAGAGATTTTTAAATCTCCACTTGAAATCTTTGATAGGTGTCTAATGAATAAATCTAATGAATAAGCAAACGTATCTTTGATGGATGAGAGATTCAGATAGGCTTACTCTTTTTGTTTTGTTTTTTATCGGTGGCCAGTGAATACCACGGATAGGGAAGGAAACAGTTTCAATGATGCATGCATTTTTTTTTCTTCAAAACCTAAAGAATACATTTTATTGGGAGATACTTTATTAACATCGGCCTAATCCCTCCATCACTCCTATACGCCACCTCCGCTCTTCTTCTACATCTCAGGCGACTCGAGCCGACTTCTCACTACGAACTCCATCGCTTGAAAGCATCAGTAATGATAACGGTTATTTTAAAATTCCCCGCACCGACAACGGGCGCCTTAAAATGCGTTTATAAAATATTTTCTGTTCAAAGAAACTTTATCTTTCATTCCCCAAAATATGTTCATACACTCGTGTTACACCCTGTAGCCGTCAAAGAGCAACCCCTGATTAAAGCAGTCTTGAAAAAAAATAAAAAATAAAAACATGAAATAGACTTAAACGATAACGTCACTTTTCATATTTCTTATCCTTTCAGCTACTTATAATATGCTTATGGTAGTAGGTCGAGGTATACATGTGAAAACTAATTTGAATTAATTTCTAGTTAAAGAAATGAATAGCTACAGAAAGATCAACCTAAGAAAGCTTTAATGAAAGTAATCCTTTCTTAATGTATTCGTTAGTTTTGACTCCCACAGCTTTCCAACTTGTCCAAATGAAACAGGGTGATATGCAAGGAATTCGATAAGAAATAAGACTGATTTATTCGTTTGATTTTTTTTTTAATAGCTAGGTCTGAGTTAATTATGTTAAGCAATTATGAAAAGGATAAGAAGAAAGGCGAACATGGCTAATGAAACAAGAATAACGGGAATAGTCAATTAAAGAGCAGATTATATAATATATAATATATATATATATATATATATATATATATATATTATATATATATTATATATATATATATTGTCGATTTAAATATTCATTTATATTACGTATCCGAGAGAGTATACTGCTCAAAATAGACCTAAGATAATCATGTGTGAAAATCAGAAGTCCAATTTAGGCCCACTAAAATATTATGTCATGCAAATTATTTCATTGATCAAAGGACAAAACTAGTTTAATTAACATCGTTTTCAAAGAATGTTAACGCCTTGATGTATTGTTTATCGGCTGTAGGAGACTAAATGACAAGACCCCAGTGCAGTACGATACGTTGAGTTAAGACTCGAGCGGCAGCAAAGTCAACTTCAAAATGCTTCGGTATGCTGTTACGAAGCTAGAGTTGAGAATAAAATTAGAAATCGTGGACCCATCGGTATATATTTTCCTTACTTTGCAAAATAATTATCTTTAATACGTTGAATAAGTCTACTCTATTCTAATGTAATTTATTTCAAGTACAGCACCTTTGAAAGGAATGTTGTTTATTGTTAAGTAAATAATCTGGCACCTGCATATGGCAATATTTCCATTACGAACAATGAATTAAGAAACTACGCCAATTCTTCGTTGGCCGTCTGTACCTTAAGTATAACGAAATTGATATGAATCGTTCAAATCCTTATGTGCGAAGTTCATGATCATCGTATCCTACGAATAGGTGCAGTAAACAAGTGATCAATTACTTCCACAATCTCCTATGGGCATACATTTTTTATCGCTAGTAGGTAGTATGCTAAACAAGAGCGATACTCATTGTTTTCAACGAAGGATTTTCTGTGCCAGAATTCTCGCTTTTAATTAATTTGCTATGTACAAAGGTAATGTCCAGAGTTTCAAAAATATATCTTTGGAGCTCACGTTTCATAGACAATGAAACTTCTAATATTATATATACTTGCATCTCTGCAAAACTCATAAAGATCAAGTGGCAACCATAATTATGCTGACTAAGTATTCTATCTTCCCAGATCGCCAATCCATTATTATGCATATGAGTTCATTGTTTTATCCCGTTCGATACTTTATAGTAACCATATACCGCAGATGGCCTATAAATGAAGAAAACATGAGTGGCCGCAAATCTTGTGATTATATATCGATTTTTTTTCCCCAGAAAACTGCTATTTTCCAAAGAAGAAACTGAAGTTGAAATTTGTGAAACTCAGGACGACAATGAATTAGTGGATTCACATGATTACATATTAAAAGTCTTTTTTCCTGAAGATTACTCATCTTCAGACGAAGCTGAAAAAAAAAGTCAAAATGAGCAAAACAATACTGTTATATTATGTGACACACAGCCTCAAAATGTTAATAATGATGCCGAGGAACGATGCATAATTATATGGTCAAATAGTGACGAACACATCGATTCAGATATTACACATATCAGTGACAGACTCGGATGAAACATTGTTCGCAATTAGAAAATTAAATAATTTAGTTTACCGAGTAAGGTGAGAATTTCGTTTTCATTGTTTTCGTATAGAAGGCCAAAAGTAAACAAGCATCTCGTGCAAAACGTAACTAAGCGCTTGCGGAAACTTTATGCGGATACATCTGCAACACTGGTCAATAGTAACTCCCGGCCTTTAATTCGGATTATTAATGTAACTGCGTGTTCCCCAAATGTCGCAAACCTGCGGTGTTTATACTTGATAGTGCTTGTATCAAAAATGTGCAACACGTCTAAGAAGTGTTCCATTCATAATGTAGTCCGTGTAACTGAATGTCATAAGGTGGGGTTGAAAATAAGTGAAATTGTGAATCAAAGTGGCACAGGTGAGACCTGTAACGGCTTGTTGGCAAGCTCTTGGCGTCCACCGGGGTGAGTGCGTCAAATAACTTTTATATTGTTACTTATTCATGAAATTGTTCTTTGTAAGACGAATTCAACTGAATAAAACGATCGTATTATACGTACCCACAAATTACGTGTATATAGTATATATATATATATATATATATATAATATATATATATATATATATATATATATATATATATATACAACATATATTGATGTATATATTGCCATTAGTGTGGGTGTTTGTGATAGCGTATCCTACCACTATTTAATCGGCTCATTCATCTAACGTAATTTGAGATATAACTAGAGTATGGCATTCCAGTGGTGAAATTTTGTGTGTATATTATATATATATATATATATATATAATATATATATATATATATATATATATATATATATATATATAAAGGTTTTTTTGCCACGAAGGAAAAAAATGAAAAAACGAGTTGGCCGAGTACTTTCGGTCCTATTCGGACCCTTTACTGAGGTATGCCTCAGTAAAGGGTTCGAATAGGACCGAAAGTACTCGGCTAACTCGTTTTTTTCATTTTTTCCTTCGTGGCAAAAAAACCTTTATTTATACATAGCATCACGTTTTATATACTTCGTGATCAAGTTATTCATATATATATATATATATATATATATATATGAATAACTTGATCACGAAGTATATAAAACGTGATGCTATGTATAAATAAAGGTTTTTTGTCATGAAGGAAAAAATGAAAAAGCGAGATAGCCGAGTACTTTCGGTCCTGTTCAGACCCTTTACTGAAGGCAAACTGATTTTACAGAGAACAAAATAGTCAAAAGAAGGCTTAATATCCAAACTGACACTACAAGATTAGCAATAAGGGCGATTTTCACTCTACAGAAAGGAGGAGCCGCCTGAGGGTAGCCACACCTTGAAGGATACACGCAGTAAACAAGTTATTCTTCCAGAAAACAGTACATTTTGAAAAAACACGCGAGCATATACAATTTAATATCATGAATCTTACACAAATTTTACCCCCAAAAATTATTATTAATGAAAAGACAAAAGAAAATATAAATATATATATATCGAGCAAGAGAAAGAGGGAGAGAGAATATCGAACCAGAGAGAGAGAGAGAGAGAGAGAGAGAGACAGAGAGAGAGACAGAGAGAGAGAGAAAGAAATAATAACTATATACATGTGGGACTAATTTATTAGTTGTTCATTTATTTTAAGGTCTTTCATAAACATCTTACAAATATATGGGTTCAAATGGTACATTCCCAGACTAAGATTTTGGTTGTTTTTATTAGTGATTTGTATAATTCCCGATTCCAGTAAATTTCTTGAAACATAATCATTAGATCTAGCAATTACCGAGGTATCACGACAATTAATACAATGAGATTTTTCACTCAGATGGATAAACAGTGCATTTGAAGTCTGGGCTGTTCTAACTGAATACATTTGCTGCTTAATACATACACATAAATTTTTACTTGACTGACCAACGTAAAACGATGGGCAATCCTTACAAGGAATTTTGTAAATGACGTTGTTATTTGTTATGGGACTATTCTTAATTAGCATATCTTTAATGGTATTGTTATAAGAGAACACTACATTAACATTAAACGATTTAAATATTGATTTTATGGTTTCAAAATCAACGAAAGTAAGGTAAGCTAAGTACATTTTTAGGCATTTCTTTTTCATTAATAACAACACTATAAAACTTTTTGTGAGCTTTTTGATAACATAAATCAATTAAATGAGGTGGGTAGCAGAGATCGTTTCCTATCTTTTTTATGTATTCTATTTCTTGGTCCAGATATCTTTTACTATATGTAAATCACTTTTAATAAAGTGAACAGAAAATAAGTTTACAGTGTTTAAGCACATCACTTTCAGATATCATGTTTTCTTAGAAATGGGGAGACATTGCATGTTTAGACAATATGAGTAAAAGAATATATGTAATATGAATTCACATTAATAAACTGTGTGCCTGTGTTTGTGTGTGTGTACTTCGCAATGAAAACGAAGGAGAAACCAGAAAGGGAAAAGGAAAAATTGTGTAGAACTTAGTCAACTAATCAGTTTAAGAACAAATATATAACGGACATATGCTTACATTTGACTTCAAGATTTACGTGAAATATGACAAGTAAAAAACTTAAAATATAAATTTCCTGGTACATATATAGTTCGTCCAACAGAAAAGGCTAACGGTTTGTTTGTTTGTTTGTTTGCATGAGTGCTATACAAATCCATATTTCTTGACCAATTTTGATGCGATTTTAATTATAAGTTGATATCAAACTGGCAAAGGTCATAGTGAAAACGAAATTCATTTAGGGCCATTGGTTTGATAAAGAAGGCTGTGGGAAGTGGGTGAAATGTAAAAATTACCGAAAACAACAGATATTAGTACCTAATACATAGTTTTCGAGGTCGCTGAAATGAATAGTGGAACTCCCTATGCCCTTTAGGTCGAAGTTCAGCTCTTAGAGCGAGGGGGGTGGAATGAGGGAGACATGTAAAAATAACTGAAAACGATAGACATTAATGTCTAATCCATAGCTTATGAGGTCACTGAGAAGGATAGGGACACTCCCAAAGCCATTTAAATCCACGTTCCACCACCATAGGGAGGGGGCGAGAACGGGATGGGAAGGGGGAGGGAGACAAGTAAAAATGAAATGAAAATGACAGATATTAGTTTCTAATCCATAGTTTTCGAGGTTGCTGAGATGAATAATGACACTCCCGATGACCTTCAAGTCCAAGTTCAGCCCTCAGGAAGGGTGGGTGATAAAGGGAAGGGGGGTGACGTGTCAAAATAACCGAAAACGACAGATATTAGTCTCTAATCCATAGTTTTCGAGGTTGCTGAGATAAATAATGACACTCCCGAAGCTCTTTAAGTCTAAGTTCAGCCCCAACAGGAAGTCGGGGGTGAAAAGAGGTTGGATAAACTGTATTGCAAGAGCTCAAAAAAGTTAATAGCAGATATGACCCTAAAGCCTTTGCATATATAATCATCATAAGCTGACACTTCATAGTTATAGGACTAAAGACGATATAAATGCCGTTTCTCATACTACCATATCTAAAAATAGAGGGCGTCCTTTGATAAAATTCAACTCATTTGTTTTGTCCTAGATTGTGTTATTGTGAACGTCTTATGTATATGTATACAATCTTTAAAAAATGGTAAAATATTTAGAATGGCAAAATTAAAATTCTGTCTTTTTATGCGTTGCAGAAATGCAAAAGAAGAAATTGATGTAAAAAAAAAAAAGCCGATATTTTATTTTGCGTTAATTTTCTTTACCAGGAGAAATGTTTAATAGTAAATAATTATATAACCAGTTTTGAATTTTCAAAAGGTTACTTGTATCATGGAATTATTGTCAATCACCTTATAAGCAAACCTATTATAATTGGATTTAAATCTTCAAAGGAAATTGCTCTATTTCGTTAAGATTGCAATAATAAAAATATCTTGAAGAAAAAATTAATGAACGAGACGTAAGCAGAGGGTTCACATTCCTGTTCTGTGTTTTTTATTATGAATAAAATATTTCAACCACCTTGCCTCTTGCATAGTTAGTTCAAGGATGGTTTCCCTATTTCAAAGGTGCAGTGCACAGTATAGGGATACTTCACATGATAATAACCAGTGTTAAGAAATTCACAGTCTCGTGGAAACAAATTGTTCAAAAATCCATAGTTATATATTAAGACATATTTCTATGTAGAAATAAAACAGACTTCCAAACACCTAAACGGTGTTCCTCATCAGTGTAACGTTAAAATGGAACGTTAAAAATTTAACGTTACACTGAAGAGGAACACCTTTCAGGTGTTCGACAGTCTGTTTTATTTTTACATAGAAATATATTTTAATATATAACTGTGGATTCTTTAACAATGACTCAGGGATATTCATTTGAATTATATTACTTAAATTAATTTATTTTCATAACTGGAGAAAGGTTTATACTAATCTTAATAATTTCAAATATAAAATATTAGTTTTGCAGTAAAAAAGAGAACGATGTTCCCATTAAATATTGATAGAAAATAAATAACTAATTTCACTGCCCTTCTTAACCGTCAAAAAGAAAAAAAAAATGTTAATGGTTATATCCAGAAGTCTGTCGTCCAAATGGGGAAATTAATATTGCATCCAAATATGATAATTTCACGGGAGCGGAATTAATGTATTTACCACTGTCAAAAATAGCCTCGAAAGATTTACCGTTTCCAGAAAAGGTATCCAAAGTGAATCTATCCCCAAATTATCATATGCTAATCTAATCTTTCATAATAAGAGAATAATTCCGTAAATGTAATCATATTATGATAATTACCGAACATTACGTGGCTTATGCTATGATGCAACATTATACTATATAATTTGCCGAGTATATGAAGTAAATATTACACGGTTCAGTGGAGCTAACTCGGCTAGTAATGAAATAATAAATTTGTTTATATATATATATATATATATATATATATATATATATATATATATATATATATACACACACACACACACATATATATATATATATATATATATATATATATATATATAATATATATATATATATATATATATATATATATATATATATATATATATATATATATATATATATATATATATATATATATATATATATATATATATATCATTGTAGTATTGAAGGGATTCCCATGGCCTCATCCTTTCTCCAATGATTTATAAGTAAAGTTATTTTATATTATAGCGAGTCTATCCTCCCAAATGATACAGCAATTGAACTAGTTTTCATTACCTTCCGGAGTACTTGATTCTAGAAATGAATTTTTTAATTAGGTCCAGACTTATACATTTTGAAGACTAGAAATGAATGATGATAAAATAGTTGAAGGTCTCTACAGATGGGGAAAATACTTTTAGCTTTAGAGTTTTAATGAACAAGTATGACATAAACAATGCAACAGGATATGCAGAATAAAGTTCATTATTTCTTATTATAAAAGAGTTGGGCACCTCGATCTGTTGCCTGGATTAAACTGTGTCGGTTTTAATCAAGAATCAAGTGTCAGATAAATATGACTTTCCACTCTTTTTGTTGTAGCGTTAAATTCCCCATCTTCAGCAGTGAAAATTAATTCATTTAGTAACAAGACAGAATAGGTGCTTAAGATGATAGCTTGCATTCAATACCTCAACAATTTGAATCACGTGATAAAGCGCAGAGTCTCTTAAAATATTTCTTGACTAGAATTTACTGTTGATGATATTACTTCTTTATTTAGAATAGAACGAACAAAGATGTGGAAAAGCATTTCAGCCACCTTGAAACTGTTTCAGGTGCGTTTAACTACCTTCGCGGCCGATACTGACTAATAATAAAGATTGCTCTGATGGGGATTTTTTTTTCTCTTTTTTTGCAATTTTCTTTTCCTGCCATATCGTGATTTGGCCGAGCCATCTACAGTTGACCCAAAAAAATTTATATTCATCAATTTTTCTAATTTGAGGGGACTCTTTTAGAATAATTTTTCAATAACATTTCTTTTGTCTGGATGAACATTCCTGCATATACGTTGTTGTGGAATGATCCACAAAAAGAGTATAGAATTTATTCATAATTTTCCATTTCACAATAACAGTTCCCAGTGCTTCTAGCCAAACATAATTAGCGCGCGTGTAGCGCCTCAGTGGCGTGTTCGGTATGGTCTTGGCCTGCTACCTCGGTGGCTGCGAGTTCGATTCTCGGGCATACCACTGAGGTGTGAGAGATGTGTATTTCTGGTGATAGAAGTTCACTCTCGACGTGGTTCGGAAGTCACGTAAAGCCGTTGGTTCCGTTGCTGAGTAACCACTGGTTCCATGCAACGTAAAAACACCCTACAAACCAAAACTAATTCGCGTGTGTTTATCGCAATCTGTTGTCTGTACACTTTAAAGGTATGGATTTGAACGATTACGTTCCCATCATCCCTGAAAGTATTCAGTCGTAACATACTGGTCTTTGGAGGAGTTCAACAGGCGAATCATAACGGGAGAAATGTGCTCTCCTTTCTTCAGGAGATTTCTTAGCGTCGAGCGATTAATCAAGATTTATGTCTCTACAACTCCCCCAGCAGCTCCATCCTTCTCACACCAACTCATATCCAGCCAGAAACTGGAGAGAGAGAGAGAGAGAGAGAGAGAGAGAGAGAGAGAGAGAGAGAGAGAGAGAGAGAGATCTGTCCTTACTTCATAATGTAAACTTAAGCTGAGAAGATTTTGCTTTTATTTTTTCATTTTTTTATTTTTTTTTTAAGAAAAAACTTTGCACTTAAAGCAGCGTATTATAAAAAAATGTTTGGGTAGTTTGTAGAATGACCTATGAAGGTTACATTTCCTTAACATTGCCTCCGAATGCGTCACCGTGTGTGCGGTACGTGTATGTGCGCATATGAGTGCTTATTATGGGAAGGTAAAAACAAGTAAATGCTCTTTTCCAGTAGTCCTTTCCTCCCGAAATGTCTGATCCAGTATTAAATTTGCCAACAGAAAGCTAAATTTTTTTTTTATTTGCGTCCAGTTTTTCTATGACTTCTGTGAATGCAGTTCTTAAATTTAAAAAAAAGTTTTATTTTTGTGAAAATAGCACTGAATCCTCATAAATAGAATATATAAATTTTATTGTAAAAAAGGGTCGTTCAGATAAATCTGTAACTTGAAGACAGTTAAGCTGGTCTAGCAGTAGACAAATAAAAAGCTATGTTTCAAACACTACATTACTACTATTTATTATCATAAAAAAGTTGTTCTAATAGAAAGAAAGTATATCTTAGTTTTACCAGACCACTGAGCTGATTAACAGCTCTCCTAGGGCTACCCCGAAGGATTAGATATTTTTACGTGGCTAGGAACCAATTGGCACCTAGCAACGGGACCTACAGCTTATTGTGGGATCCGAACCACATTATATCGAGAAATGAATTTCTATCACCAGAAAGATATTCCTCTGATTCCATGTTGGCCGCGCCGAGAATAGAACTTCGGACCACCGGATTGGTAGCCAAGCGCATAAACCACTCGTCCAACGAGGAACTTGTTTTAACAGAAATGGATGTAAATCATTATTTGGAATAAGTGAAATTACCACAATAATGAATTTATTAATATAATATAGAACACATTGTGTGGCCAGTTATATGTGGCCGTAATACATTATAGGTTACTGTTATGAAAAAAGAAATATTACCATTTCCGTTCCGCGTCAGTGATTATATATAAAAGTAGTTAACTTCTACTTGATGTCATGTTATGTCAGGCCCAACTCTTTTATTACCCATAATTTCCTTCAAGTATAATATTTTATCAGAATCGAAGTCGTGAATCTGCTGTCTGACATATTCTATGGGAACTCTGGATCTTTATATCTTTTTATGAGGTCATGATATTTCCATTATTCGGGAGGGCTTTTGTTTAGGTTCTGATATTTCATTTTCATCGAATTAAGATTTTTGTATATTTATGTATAAGAAAGCAATTGATTTGGGATAAAAACGCATTTTCACGTTTCATACATAGATTCATAGTAATACATAATTTAATGAAACACTAGTTCTCGCACAAACCGAAACAGATGTTTATAGAAAATCTATACTTTATCTCATTGGGGGAGCAAAAAAGAAACAAACAAACACACACAAACAAAGGTAGGAGTCTGTTTATAAATCGTTGCTTCAACTCCAAGTAGTGCCTCAGTGGCGTGATCGTTATGGTCTTGACCTGCCACCTCGGTGGCCACGAGGTCGATTCTCAGGCATTTCATTGAGGTGTTAGAGCTGTGTATTTCTGGTGATAGAAGTTCACTCTCGACGTGGTTCGGAAGTCACGTAAAGCCGTTGGTCCCGTTGCTGAATAACCACTGGTTCCATGCAACGTAAAAACACCACACAAACAAACAAACAACTCCAAGTATCTTTCAGTTAATTTACATAATGTCTAATCCCTCTTATGAAAGTTGTAGTAGAATATAAAATTTAGGCCAAAAGCTAAGAACTGGGACTTATGCGGTCATTCAGCGATGAAGGGAACCTGAGGGTAAAAAGGTAAAGAACATCGTCTATTTGTCTATACCTTCTGTTTGGAGAGCGATGCCAAAGGCGTTCCGAATGAGCCCTCCGATAAATGTCTAAAGCAAAAGAGAGGAGAGACAGCTTTAAAACGGTTGTTAATCCGCACCAAATGTCTCATTCCGCTCTCTTGCACGCGTTATCTTCGCTAAAGAGGACCTCAAAGACAGCAATCAGGAACTCACATAAATATCCGATTTATTTTTATGCTCTTATTTTTTTTTATTTTTTTTATCCGA
>NC_061093.1:36814759-36819759 GCF_015104395.2 Macrobrachium nipponense
AAGACATGTCAGTAACTTTTATTGAAATAATTTAGACTTCTTATAAGAGGAATGTCATCTGATCGCTATCTTATTTTGCTTAGCTAAGTCTTGGTAATAGTTATTATCGGCCTCTTTTAAAAAGTCGCATACTTGATGGAGGTTTGTTAGATTTCGTAAAACAAATTACTGATAGTGTGATGGGAACAATAGAGTAGGAGCTGCAAGAAAAAAAATAAATCCTGCTCATACAATAATGTTTACAGTTCAACGACCTGAATCAGTGGACATTCCATTCAGTTTAGTGATAGATATTTAATGCAATAGATGTTAAGAGAGAGAGAGAGAGAGAGAGAGAGAGAGAATCCTTATAGTAAAGTGCTCTAGGACCAGCAGAATAAAAAGCTTAATACCAATAAGAAATTATCAAAGAAACCCCCTTTTCAAGCCCTCAAAAGCAGTAAACTTATCTTACTTTAGTCTGGGGTAGAGTACTTAAAATTACATGTTTTAGACAGGAAGGAAAAATTCCATGGCATTTAAACAACAACGCATCATTAAGAAAGTTGGCCCCCATCAAAACGAGGATACTATAAAAAAAATTTGGCATTCATCGAGAGAGAGAGAGAGAGAGAGAGAGAGAGAGAGAGAGAGAGAGAGAGAGAGAGAGAGAGAGGTGAGCCATTGAACTGAAAGTTTTCTCACACAAATATTTTCAAGTAAAGTTGCGAACATGTTTTTATATCAGTGGTATTACATTTCACTTTAGCTATTCCGTATTCTTTTGAAATACTCTTTAGAAATGTTAAGAATTAGCCTCGTATCAACGGTATAGATATGGAAATCTTGTCTTCCGAAATAAAATTATTGAAAACCTGCGATCGCACTGAAACACTGCTTTCACTTGGCACGTATCACCATAGAGGATCTTTGCTTGATCGTTTTCTATCACTCCTTCAGGCTGGTGTTCGTACTACTTATTACTGGAAAGTAGCTGGTGTTTCTTGCACAAGCTCCAGTGGAGGGATTTTGTTATTGAATCATGTCTCTTTTTGTACTGGTTCTGTGCAAGTGCCGGACATTGTCTTGCTATGTGGTTTATGGTTTTGTTTTTCATATTACACTTCCTACATATGGGTGAGATGCTATTCCACCTATTGTTATTTGGATATATCTGATTCTTAGAGCTTGGTCTTGTGCCACAGTTAGCATTCCTTCTGTTCCCCTCCCGAGTCCCCCCTACCCCCGCCCCCCGCCCCTGTGTAGCCATCGCCATGTTTCATCACTGGCCAGTTCTTTAGTCTGTCTCATGTACTGTCCGTGCATTGGTTTGCTGTGCCATTCCTCTGTTCTGTTTGTCATTCTCCTGTCTCTTTATTATTATTATTATTATTATTATTATTATTATTATTGTCGTCACATATACATCAAAATACTATATCCCATTTTTTTTTTATATAATAATAATGCAAAGTCACAACATAACTTCTTCTGGTCTTAGATAGATGCTATTAGTCACCTCTTATTTAGTTGGGCCTTTTTCAAATTTAAGTTGTGTTGGAACTGACATAGAGAAAAGGAAATGGAAAAGAATTGATAAATTACGCCGCTATCATCCAGCATGAAAAGAAATAAATACAAGACAAGAGAGATAAAATTTGTGTCCATTAACAGATCCGATGTCATCTATCGTTTCCATTATATCTCTTCACAAACAAATCTGGTATATAACCCTTTCAAGACAAGTTATTTTAATTATGTGTCAAAAATGTACTTTCCTCTCCCTCTCTCTCTAGCTGCCATACCCCCTTCCTCCCTTATAAACGTTGTAATTATATTCAATGTCAGCTGTGAAGATACACCATGGTGCGTAGTTATTGTTAAACTGAACAGCAGTAAATTTCAAATCACAAGTCGCACAGTAGTACACAAGAATTGATATATAGTTCAAGGATTTGTCGTAAATTGTTCTGAATATATATATATATATATATATATATATATATATATATATATATATATATATATATATATATATATATATATGGGGATACAATCCACAATGAATAAAATCCTCTTGTAGTTTAAATAAATATATCTTGTACAGGATTTAAAGCTTTCGACCATCAACTGTGGTCTTGTTCACTAAAGTGTGATATGTCCACCTCAAGGACATATCACACTTTAGTGAAACAAGACCACAGTTGATGGTCGAAAGCTTTAATCCTGTACAAGATATATTTATTTTAAACTACAAGAGGATTTACTTCATTGTGGATTGTATCCCCATTTACTTAGAGGTACGACATAGTACCTGGCTTCTGCATATATATATATATATATATATATATATATATATATATATATATATATATATATATATATATATGTGATGTGTTTGTGTATATAGGTGATATATATATATATATATATATATATATATATATATATATATATATATATATGTGTGTGTGTGTGTGTGTGTGTGTGTATAGGTGTGTGTGCATATATATATGATATATATATATATATATATATATATGTGTGTGTGTGTGTGCTGTGTCTGTGTGTGTGTGTGTGTGAGTGTGTGTGTGTGTGTGCTCGCGCGTGTGTATCATGGAATTTGTTTAAAATGTCAATAAAACACTAAGCAGTGTTACGATGTTAATTATATTCAAACTCGAAATCCAATAAGCAACTTCCATGTTATGAGACAGATACCCTGACGTAATTAATTAATATACCATGGTACTACTACATATTGGCATTTGCGCGCTGGAGACGAGTAACGAAACTCGTGTGAAATGTATATATGATTCCCACTGATAAAGCATTCAGACAAAATATTGGGAAAATATTCAGATAATTCTTTAACTGAGTATCATTACACAATTATTGGGACTGGAAATGCTTTAAAACTCTTGAATGCTGATGATCCATTAGCCTAAGTGGTCCAGTAACGGAAATTGCGATGGATAATGCCTTAAGAAATATAATTGTCGAAAGATATCAAATTTTGTTTGTCATCCTCGTTCTTGATGCATATGTAAGCCAATTATTTAACTGCGTGCTCTCTCTCTCTCTCTCTCTCTCTCTCAAGAATATATATGTGTGTGTGTGTGTGTTCATTTACACTTTGTAGCAAATATGCTTTTATGAAACATGACCAAATTAATCTTGGTGAACAGGCTTGGTCGACTGCTCCATTCATCTGTATTCCTAGGCCGAGAACCCTCCCGTCAAGTTACGAAAAAAAAGTCGCAAACTTGCTCGTCTATTGTTCGACCAACTTTGACTCAACTTTCCGACCTATAAACCATAGGCTGACAATATGCCTACTAATAACACGATATCGTATAGAGCGGCATTCTTTCCTATATTTTCAGAGATTGCTCCTATAATGTAAAATTTGTGATGAAAAATAATGAACCCATGGATTTCAAATTTACTGGACTTTTAATTTAGGGATGACACATATACCTTATTTCACTCAGCCAAATACGCAACTTTCTCCTTATTTTGCTACATTTTTCTAACGTGCGTCACTTGTTCTTGGGTATAATATATATTATAATATATATATATATATATAAGATTATCATATATATATCAAACGCCTTATATATGTATGTGGCATGACTACATTTACATGGGTGTAGTACACCCCGGGGTGTACCCGTAGTAGTAATAACAGCATATATATTGTTCGAAATAAATTAAAGAAAAATAGTGCTGCTGCACCACCAACCGTTTTCCCTCCGACTGAGTGATTAAATAAAGCTTTTCTTATTGTCGTCCCATTAAGCTCATTAATGATGCCATTGTTGTGCTAATTAGGAGAGGGGGAATTAATTAGACAATTTGATTAAGGTGTATCAGCATCGCTTAATTTTGCTCTAAATTGAAACTTTGATAAGTTCCATATTTCACATCAGAGCTATTTGACATCGATCTTTAATGATCCATGAACCTACTTTTTTTTAAAAATTCAGATTTGCTCTATAACATTAAGAAAAGAAAAAATACTTGTTTATAAATATTAGTAATTTTGCATTCTTATAAAGTTCCACGAGTAATGTCTAGAGAAAGTTCGTTGTATTTGCTACATTGATCATCCTCCTTGACAGTAATATAACGTACTTAAACAACCATGAGCAAAATATACTTATTTATACTTGGTTTAGAACATATAATATAAACACTCAGGTATGATAAAACAGGTCTCCTTTCAGCTGAGGAGAAATTTGGTAATTCCCTATAGAGGGGTTCCAGGAGCATAGTTTTTTTTTTTTTTTTTTTTTTTTTTTAGTGGGGGGGGAGGGGTCGTTTTGTGTTGTCGTCTGCGTTAGATATTTAAAAAGTGAGTGTTTAAAGAATTTTAACTTCTGCTGAAGATTTACCTGAACACTTTTTTTTTTTCAGTGCCCTTGTGAGGGTCATTGAATTGGGAACGTATGCGTATCTGCTCAAGAAGTAAATGTTACAAAAGTTTGGAAGAAAATAATATCTCCACTTTTCATTTACATAACACTGAAAATTTAAATAACGCTGACATCTTGTTGCCTCTCTTTCGAATCTAATTGAGCAGATGATAGAAAATGAGATGACATTAGCGTACATCCTAATAAATTCATAACTAATACAAAATCACATCATATTGAATAATTGAGAGAGCTGTCTTCTCCCGACAACTCACTTCCAGCATATCTAATTCTTCATATATTATACATTTCCTTAATCATTAATTAAAGGTCCTTAGCATCAGCGATACACTGTGGATGGAATGTAAATTTACTTCAGTATTCGCACTGAACATTTGTAATAACAGAGGTTCTCTTTAAATATCAACTATGATTTTATTTGAAGTTAAAAGTCCATCATCCGAGTTGGAGTAAAACTGCGTTAACCAATCGGTTTCCTTATGAAGATATGGTGTTACAAGTTGCTAAAATAAAAAGAAATTGCTTTGATAAAGATAAGATACTGGCGAAGAACCTTACTTCTATTATTATAATCAATCC
>NC_061093.1:36822259-36827259 GCF_015104395.2 Macrobrachium nipponense
CACAAAAGCCAGACACTTGAACCCTCATCACAGGTATTAAACGACTGAATACTCTAAAGGCAACAGTGATCCCTTAACAACTTACCAGTATTGCAGAAAATCAGACTAAGTTCATCAAAACAGGTGTGAGGTAATCTTCTAAGTAATCAAAGGGCATCACTCCGTCAACAACTTTAAAAGTCTAAGTATTTCCCTGATTTCAGAAGTCTAAGTACTTCCCTGGTTCTAAGTCACTTCAAGTAAATTGAAGGAAAAACAGATTAATCACCACCCTATGTTTCTACCTAACATCAATATAATTATATACTGGTATAAAATAGAGAAAACACTTATAAAAATTTTAAATGCAAAAATTTATTATTAAACTCAAAATTTATAAGTGAAATTCACAATATCAGGGAAAATTACTGTTACTTGAAAACAAAGTAAAGTTTAATTAATTCTTGAATCTATTAAGTAAAGTTAAATCAGAATTAATTTATAAAAAAATTCAAGAAAATTAATTCAATAAAAATTCAAAAGTATTAGGCAATAATTGCAAGTGCTAAACAATAATAAAACTTGAAAAGTATTCTAAGTAAATGCAAATTAATTCACAAGTGTTAAATTTAATTAAATGTGCAGTGATTAAGCAATGAAAATAACTAAGTCAATTAAATTGTGAATGTAAATGAAAATACAGAAAAATGTGGACAGTATCAAAATAAAAAGGCACACTTCAACAAGAAAATGAACAAATGCACAAAATGAAACAAACACAAAAAAAAAAAAATTGCAATGTGTAAAAGTGTATATTAATCTTTCCACTCAAAACATTGTAACCATCAGTTTTTACCAAACCGCTGTTCCTATCTGCTATTAGTTGCAACTAATAAAAATATAACACACTTTACCTTTTTGGTATACCAATTTCTTTCTTTCTTGCTGCAAAACCAGGCGCCGTTACGAAACAATGTTTGTTCAGATTCCACAAAAAATCACTAAATAACACCAAACAAACTCTAAGAAATATCAAATCTGAAATTTACAAATTATGAGTGACTATTCAATGAGTACGCAATCATTACGTTACTTTAAAAATCAAAGTGCTATGCGATGGAGAGAGAGAGAGAGTTGAGAGATAGAGAGAGAGAAGAAGAGAGAGAGAGAGAGAGAGAGAGAGAGATGTGAATGCCTCGAGTATCCAAGATCTAATGAAATTCTCTTCCTTACGGAAGCTGGACAGTGGATGACACAAAAACGTTTTTGGGCAATAATTCTTCTAGAAGCTTCAAAATCTTACGCAACTTTACATACAAAATGTGTAATCTGCTCGTGGCTTTGATGAAAGTCACACACGTATGAGACGATTCTGTTCAAAAATGACACTTACTCGATTCAATCGACCGAAGCAGAAGCCCCCTTTTCACACATGATGACAGATTCCCAAACACATTGAAGATTCGAGCTCGCTTATCAAACATGTTGACAGATTAGGAAAGCAAACAGATCTCGGAGTTCCTTTAATCTCACAATGCTGACATAACGGAAGCAATCGTAGTTTCGAATGGACAAAGAAAATCTCTCTCTTTCTACATTCTACGTGATATATATATTCTACGTGATACATACATTTAAAACATCCTATCTCTAAGAAATATCTAGGAATCTGAAAATTTTTTTGCAAAATTCAATTCTAACTTTTTATACTCAGTCAAAGAGGTGATATATGCATTTTGATAATAGCAAATATAAATAATTATTATATATAATATATAATATATATATATATATATATATATATATAATATATATATATATATATATATATACAATATATATTATAGTAAGTATATATATTATATATATAGTATATATAATATAATATATAATATAACTATATTAAATAATATATATGTATATGTGACATGCATATTTGTAGAATCTAATCGTAATTTTTACCAGACACATAGCCATAATGCCCTCTTAATATATATATATATATATATATATATATATATATATATATATATATATATATATATGTGTGTGTGTATATATATATATATATATATATATATATATATATATATATATATATATAAAACTCGTTATTTTATCTGTCATTGAATACATGATACCGATACAGTGTCGTGATACTCGCCACCTTGGCATTCGCTTTTCTCTCCTAACAAAAATAGAGAGAGAGAGAGAGAGAGAGAGAGAGAGAGAGAGAGAAAGTTTTTCATTACTTTTTTAGCCTTGTGAGCGTAAGGATATCGTAAATTACGTACAGGATTTCAGCGTAAATCCGAGAAATTCTCCATCTTCCTATATCTGGGATACTTAACGTCAGTAGCCTGCTGGAATATTGCCCAAAAGGGAAACCTATTCGAAGCCTCATCTGGCAGGCTGCGTCACATTTATATGGGATTAATTAGCATATGTTATGGATTAGCGGACCCCTCACTCCTATGATTATTTGCTGAGTTTTATGCTTCAGATTCTTTATTCCGAATAGATTATTTTCTTTTATATTTCCGTTTTTTCATTTTGTTTCAGTATATTAAACTTTTATGTTATGGATAAAGGGACCCTTCATTCCTATGGTTATTTGCTGAGTTTTATAGTTTATATTCTATATTATTTTTTTTTAATTTTCTCGGTTTTTACTTTGAGGTTTATAGCGGGGAATGGATATCAAAAACTTTCCACTGGTCAGAACCGTCTTTTAATGTTGAAAGTTTCTTCAGTTATTCGTTAATATTTTTTAAAACTTTTTAAAATTATTGTTCGAACGCTAAAAACGTTTCAAACATTCAAATCTCCCTTTTAATGACTAAATTTATTTTTATAAATGTAGGACTTTCAACTAAAATGGATTTTAGTTAAACTCATTTATGATTAATTATATGAAATCCTAATGTAAAAGTAGGAATGCTTTGGGTAAACGCTATCTTTCGAAAACCTCCCAGTAATTCTTAGTAAAGAATTTAGACAACTTTTGTATATAAATGAATGAGAATTTTATGCAATATTATAAATACATTAATACACACATATACTTTGAGAATTTCATCCAATATTATAAATACTCTCATACATATACTATATATACTATATATATATATATATATATACTATATATATAATATATATATATATTATATATATATATATATATAGATAGATATAGATATAGATCTATATATATATATGTATATATATATATATATATAATATATATATATATATATGAGGAAAATGGAGAAGGAATCAGTATATCACCAAAAATAATGTTTTTTAATAAAATCATCCTACACTTTTCTTCGTTGATTAAAAGAACTCCATTTCCTATAGTAGTTTGATATATGAGGTGATGTTTTCTCTTTATTTTGATTTAATAAAGGGGTTAATGGAATTCCAATATTCTTTGCAATATTATATACAAAAATAAATATTCAAATATATATGTATATGTATTTATACTTATTATATATATATAGGTATATATATATCTATATATTATAATATATATATATTATTATATTTGAACATTGAAATTCTATCAAATCTTTTATTAGATCAAAGTAAAAAGAAAGCATCATCTGTTTCAAACTGTTACAGGAAATGGCCTTCTTGTAATCAACGAAAAAACGTGCTGGAATTGGATAATTTTCTTTGAAGATGTATTTTTGGTAATGTAATTGATTCCATCTCCATTTGTCTCTTATGTATATACTAGACACGAAGTTAACTGAATTAATTTGCCGTCGAAATATTTCTCTTTCAAGTAAAGTATCTTGAGACGTTATTGCGTTTTAGTACATGTTATAGAGGAATTGAATTACGATTAAATTGCTTTAAGAATGAAATATTCATTAAAAATTATTGTCCCTATTACACATTGAGAGATTTTGCAGAATTCCACAGTAGTGCGGGTAGAAAGAAAAATTGTTTCTAACGAAAACCGGCGTCAATAATCTCGTCGTTGCGACGCCAGTGAGAATTTTCAAATCAGTCATCAATAAAAAATAACGAAAGAATAAAACATTCATATAAAGAAAATACCTGTTACTCGGGGAAAATTTCCTTACCTTCGTCAAGTTTGGTGAATTCTCTCTCCGATTAATCTGGGCTGCTCTCGGCGGGGAACGGATTTCTATTTTAACATGAGCAGCTTGTATGCAGCAGAATCGATACGACTGCTGAGGATGCCTTTGCCCCGACGCACTAATTAATCCCTATCGAGGGAGGGAGCGAAGCGATGCACTCAATGTGTTCATTCCAGCCAAAAGAAGAATACTGAATCATTCCTCTGGGCAGAACCTGAAAATGATAGACTAATGAAAATCCAGTTATATTAAGTTTTACATTTTGCCCCGGATGCACAGTGCCGTCCGTGAAACAAATAGGACTATAATTAAATTTTTCATTACCAAGCTTTATTTTTGCATAAAGCTTTATCCACAAGATTTCAGTGTAAGAAGACGGAGCTAGAAAACAATCATACAGTAATGTTTCACATGATTATAAAACTGAAAAACATTGTATACGAGATGAATTTATGTACATACTATATATATATATATATATATATATATATATATATATATATATATATATATATATATCGAACTACAAATGTCCTTTAATATCTAATTCGCTCTACCTCGGAATTAATATATTTTCATATATGCTTAACAGAGGGGGAATTTATTAAGTGATAATAGAATTGGCCATCGACAGGCGCGAACCAGCGACTTCCCAATCCCAGGACTGGCAGTGAAGCCTTAAACCACCCCGACACCGCAAGAGATATAAGTTCATGCCGCCTCCTACCTGAAATACTTTTCGCACGCACAGGTATTTTTTGTTATGGAGACTGCATCAACCCATCTCGTTCTCGGTGGCGTGGTAGTGCTTTTGCCCGCACATAGTCATCATATAACTTATATCTCTTGCGGTGTCGGGTGGTTTAAGGCTTCACTGCCAGTCCTGGGATTGGGAAGTCGCTGGTT
>NC_061093.1:36829759-36845175 GCF_015104395.2 Macrobrachium nipponense
GCTACATATTTTAATTTCTTAATTTGGTGCTACGTTCAGTTAAGGTTCCATAGTACCATATAACCACCTATGCTAGGCTAAGACTTGGTTAAACTGACACTTCTTTTTGCATTATCAATGTGGGTCTTGGTTTTACCATGACGAATTGATGTAGCTTTAGCAAATGACTCTTTTTCATTGCACGCCTTTCAAATCCAATATCTCTTTCTTCAACCATGATCTGAAGCCAGGATTCGTCAAATGTGTCTGAACACTTCTGCTCAAATGTCGTGTTTTACTTGCGGTTTCACTTTCCATGTGTCATTTTATCCGTATCATAATTATTCCCACTATTACTTGTCTTATTTGTTGCCATCTCCAAAATACCGTAATGAATTCTCCACCTGGTTTTTCTGTGATATGATGTCCATAGGATTAACGGAACCAATTTGTAAAGATTTCTTTTTTAAACTTGTTCATTGAAATGACTGTTATGAAAACGTAGTGGAAAGGTCTTAAAAACGGAAATAATCCTTTTAATATACATATAATCTCAGCAAGGAATATATTTGGATGAAAAAGAATTCTTCCCCCTTCAAACTTTACAGAGACTTCTCAAAGCATCAAACAGCTAAAAAATTCAGTTAAACGCTGGCAATACCATGACATTTCGTAAAGGGTGTACATTTCGTGTATACCTGAACTCTTTCATTAATGAGGTAACTTTTCTTAGATTTCCACCATTCTCAAGATTTTTTTTTGAAACTAGTGTAATTATACAACCCGCTGTCCCGTAAAATTATTTAGAAAATGGGCCCACATAAGGAGAAATATATTATAAGCACCGTCGCAAATTCAAGTCGTCCTACATCCGCTTTTAGGATATATCAACTGATTATGCTCCACCTTCCAATCTTCCCTTCAAGGACGACTTGTCTCCTTAATGTTACACCGAATCCTTCGGCAGTATGAGGTAATAATGGCAACGTTATCCTGCTCCCTTACACGTTCGACTAAATCCTGTGACCGAAATTAGCATCCTAATTAGGATTCATGGAAGATTGATGATAATGGTGCGTATGAGTTACGCCTTCAGCGCAAACGTCGCCCGCGATCAGTGTGCACAGCTGAGGGCGTCTTTAATCAAGTTCCCTCAAGGGGTCGTGAGGACAACTTTGCTTTATTTTTATGACTCTTGCTTCTATAAACCAAGAAAACCTCACCATTGAGTTAATGTTATTTTAACATATATTACTACATATAAAAAGTTATATAAATGTGCCTATTATGTAATTCTGCTCAGTTTTCCAATAGTGAGATTAATCTCTTTTAAAATATATAAACCTCTATATACTGAACTTAGCATTGACTTTCTTCGAAACCATTAGAGACGATATCCGATTGAAAAGTTCTTTTTCTAAGACGGCACTGATATTGCTCCTTCCAGCCGTGAAAGACGGTTGTATGGCTGTGAATGAAAGCGTTAACGGTTCTAATTTAAAGTCGTTTAAATAAAACCATTGCATGTCAGAAAAAAAGTGGAATTCTCAGAAGTCAACTGTTCCCTAAACAGCTCTAAATCGCGTTCAGCTACATTAACAGAACGCATGTGGCTCGTGAAATACAATTTTAATTTGATACTGGTCGCACGCATAAAACCATAAACAATTTGCCTGTCGGGTTCAGGGGATTTGGAAACAAACTATTCAGCTTTAATATTCATGCTCACGGGTGAATTCACAAATGTCCCGTTTTGACTGCCATGTTGCTTTGTTACGCGGAAATTTCGTAATCTTCGAAATGAATTGCACCACATGATGTTCCTACTTCCACCTTACATTTATAAGAATACCTTTCACACACACACACACACACACACACACACACACACACACACACACACACACATATATTTAAAATAAAAATATATTATAAAATATAATATATATATATATATATATATAGTGTATATATATTTTATATATATAAATATATATTTATCAATATATATATAGTATATATATATAGTATATATATATATATATATATATATATACATATATATATATATTAATATTATATATATATATATATATATATATATATATATATATATATATATATATATATATATAACATACCATATATATACATATATATATATATATATATAATATATATATATATATATATATATATATATATATATATATATATATATATAGATATAGCTGATAAAATAGAAGCAGATAAGGGGTGAAATGGAGAAGGCCTAAGCCTAGAGAGGAGGCAGAGAGAAAGAGAGAAAAACAGGCATAAAATGACATGGAGGGGGCGGAGCAGCCGAGTGTTTGACACTTTAAAAAGAAAAAAAAAAACATTTTCTTCACTTGAGGCGCTAGACGTGTCTCTACTTTGTCGTAAATATTTGACCTTTTGAAGTCTTCAAGTGTTTGACTTCCTTCTAAGGGCTCTTGATTGCGCAGGTAAATGTCAACAGCATATTCTCTTTGAATGTACATCAAAGGATCTTGTCGCTGACGAAAATAAGACTTAGTGGATTTCGGTGAACTTTCCAGGGACCGGTAACATGCAAAATAATCTTATTTCTCGCTATGTAATTTTTTAAATTGCTTTACCGGTGAGAATTTGCTACGTCAACCAATACTGTGTGAGGTGAAATACAAAGAAATATCAGGATGAGCAAGAGCCTTTGGGGTAACTTGACACACCATGACTGTAGAAAACCGTCTCGCCTGATATACTCAATAGATTATGTTGGAGTTTAATAATATGAATCGCTTTTCGATTAACATTAGTTCTCACAACACACACACACACACACACACACACACATTTGAAAAGCGAGCAAGGCGAAAGTATCTAAATACAGGTAAGAGTAATTAAATCACAATAAATAATGTCGCAACTTGCAAGCTTCGTAGTGAAAGGCGTATCTAAGTAAAGTAAGGATATCAAATCTTTCAAGTCTATAACAATTACAAATACAAAAAGAGATACGAATTCAACATTAGTCTGACGTACGGAGCACCTAACGTTCAGTTTATTAGGTCTAAAAACTACAAAATACAAGCCAAAACAACAAACACACAATAGACGAAATTTTATTAGATAGTCAAACACAAACGGACGATGAGCTGTCAATAATAATGATTAATCTCGCTGTAGGTAAATAATAGACATATAGTATGCGAGTGCGAATAAAAGGTGTTTGCTGACTATACTCTGTTTTTTTCCATCTGTCCATCCACCTGTGGTGTTTGAGCATGGTAACACTGCATCCCGGGATTTAAATAATATCCTATTTCGAATATTAACGGTGTAATTCGCATACAGTAAATTATTAAAACATTTTTCAGTGGCACGGTACACCAAGATGTCTTTCTAATTGCCTAAAACTTACACGGCGTAACTATTTAAAGCCCGGGACGCAGTGTTACCATGCGCGACCACCACAGGCGGATGGACAGATGGATAGTGGGTAATTTCAATTAATTCATGGCAATGGTATTGCGGTTTCTTTTCCGAATACTTTGCCTATTTATATAATTTTTTTCGCGAGCATTCAAATCATTATAACAGATCAGTGATTGGGCAATTTTAGGAGTATTTTACCAAATAACTTATCAAGTAAGAGTTTGAAATCTCATTGAGTTTCCGCCATCATTTGTAGCGTGATAACATGTATGGCACAAAAGGCTACCCTAGACGTATTTTTTAATTGCAAGGCATGGGAACAATACGTAGATAGAATGAATAAATAGAAGTTACAATATGAAAATAATTTCAACTGATATGCATGTGAAAGTGAGCTCAAAAGAAGCCAAATAAATCAAATATCTAACCAGTAGGCCTATAATGTCAGTGCTTCGTGTTCTAGAACACGAAGCACTGACATTATAGGCATTATCTGAACATTTCGTGGGTACAGATCTGAGTGTAGCCTTGGCTGTAACAGAGGGATGATACATAATTATTGAAAGTCCATTGTTCTATCTAAGTAGACTCGTCTTTCGGGTGCTTGTGTTGGCATATTACCGATACAAACTGGTATGCTTATTATTTGTAAAGGAAGGTATAAGATTCCTCTGTATATGTAAACATTCAAGTATGTTATTGAAGAAATAGTTTAATATTTATCACACTAAGCCAACGATATCGGAAATGTTGATTATCAGCCAGTCACGACTACGCATGCGCACTTACCACATATTCACCCATGGGTCGAGAGAAGGAAAGAAACCGACGAGTTAATGTAAATATTATTATATAATAGTTTTATGTATTAATATTTGCATTAAGTTAATGGAAGTGAGTGTCAAATGGATGAATTATTGATTAAGGATTAAAAAAAAACGAATAAGTAGGTGCTTGAGTTGTGTTATTGGTGAAATGTTTAAACATAGGCCTAGGTAGATCAGAGCTAAAGCCTGGGAATAATTGACAATATGCTGTATCCACATTTATGCCACGAGTGTTAGAGTGTTAGAATTGCAAGTGAATTACTTTATTTCGTTTTGTTGTGAAATATATTTACAAAAAGAGGCCTCAACTGCTGAACGTGTAACACTTGGTTTGAAAAACTAGGCCTATAAATTTTGCCATACAAAAGTGCACGTCTAAATTGTGCTGGCTGGCGATTTCTGTAGCATTTATTGTTAGAACCGTAAATATACGTTATTTAAAAAGGTGAAAATGGATCTATAAAAAGTTTCACTATGTTTTAGTACAGGACTGGTCCTAAAAGAAGGTATACCGGTATTTGAAAATGCACCAAACTTACCTTATTCTTGTTCCGGTGGCTTTCCCTTTCAGATGCCTTAATATTTTTCAGCAAAGTTCTCTTCTGTCAATTTAACATAAAGACGTACTTCAATTTCAAGCGCTCAAGCAGAGTTTTTCGTTTAACGTTAGGCGTTGGACGACAACCATTCCTGGTGGTCACCAGTGCTCTTGCAGCAGGTTTTCGCAGATAGAGTATAGCTTCATTCATGCGGTAAAAGCTTGTCTCTGACGAATATATCAAATGTACATAGGCTTCGGCAATCTCATTACACCGTACGGAGGCACACAACAGAAAGGAGCAGAGGAACGCAAGGTGACGACACCTTTCACAAGCTAACGAGGTTCGTAGAGCACTATGATTGTGAATTTGTGACGTCATCAGTGCGCGCGCGCAGGGTTCATGTATTAATTGTTTTGATTAAAGTGTATTGTGTTGTATTGTGTTGTGATTATATGTATGAAGGTTTCTTTATGGGTATTTGTTTTATACATTCGTTTACGGTTCAAACACTTGTTAAAATACGTACTTGAATAAATACTCATGGCATTATTGGAAAGGGTTTAAAGATTTACACATGAACAAAACGGCTTCAACGATCAAACATTCTATTCAGTGAATGGTGTCACTTCGCGTTCCTCCGCTCCTTTCTGTCGTGGGCCACCTGGCGGTGTCACCAGACTGCCGAAGCTTATAGATATTAAAATATTCGTCAGAGGCAAGCTTCCTTCGCATTAATGAAACTAACCTCTATCTGTGATTGCCTTAGCTTGGAAAGGGCTCGTCCTGTTTCGGCAAGAGCCAAACCTACTGCAAGAGCACAGGTGACTGGGGAGAGTTGCCATCCATAGGCCTAATGTAAACCGAAAAACTCTGCTTGACCTTGAAAATGAAAAATATTTTATATCGAAGTGACAAAGAGGTTTAATGGAAAACATGTTCGAGTAGAATTCAGTTATGGAAAAAATTCTGAAAAGGGAAAACCACCTGAACAAGATGGCGCCTAGGTAGCAAGAGTATAGTAAGTTTGGTGCATTTACAAATACCGGTATACCTTCTTTTAGGACCATTCCTGTACTAAAACATAGTGAAACTTTGCATTGATCGATTTCATCTCTTTAAATAATATACATTTACGGTACTAACAATAAATGCTACAGAAATCGCCAGCCAGAGTAATACAGACGTGCACTTTTGTATGGCAAAATTTATAGGCCTAGTTTTTCCAACCAAGTTTTACTCGTTCAACAGCTGTTGCCTCTTTTTGAAAATGTGTTTCTTTTTTGTTTTCTACGCATCATTATGAATAAAGTCCGGTATTTTACTAACTAATGCTGAATCATCAGAACCTAAATCACATCAATAATAAACACAACCTTACTAAACCAAATTAAAATTACTTTCGCAGCGAAAACAACTGTAGCCTAAAGAGCTCATTTTTTGCCACAGGGTGTCTAAAGTATAAACAACTAATACAAAAAGCAGAAGGAATTCTCAGCAACAACCATGAACATATATAGCATGTAAATAAATGTCTATACATTCTGTATAGGCCTATTTGTAAATAGATTATATATACTACTGTTTGCATACTTGTATACTTGCTCCACTAGCATTTGTATCGTGATTCCCACTACACACACACACACACACACACACACACACACACACACACATATATATATATATATATTATATATATATATATATATATATATATATATATATATACATATATATATATATATGTATATATATATATATATATATATATATATATATATATATATATATATATATATATTTTGAATCGTAAATGGTTTCAGGCCGGCTGATAACAATTAGCGGTTGCACTTGGCCTTTCGTCCGGTCGAGATTATGGCGGAGGTTCAGTTATTTGTCAAAGTCGAACGAAGTTTGAAGTTAGAGTTTGACCTTCTATCCAAACAAAATTACAGCTATATTTTGTAAATAAAATTTTTAGCTTGAATGTATGTAGCATTTCTGGAGAATGCGCAGTTTTATTTTTCAAGAAGGTATACGTGCATGTGATAATAGGTGCCTACTATGGGTTTCAAAGACAGTGCAAGCACGTTTTTTGGCAAAAACTCTGTAACGAACACTCGTATCAGAACGAGATTTAGCTATAGTGTATTACACCCAGTGCCGTAATTTATAAGGGTATCGTGAATCACTAATTGTAAAGAATAAAGACACTTGCCCTTGTACCAAGAGGCAAAAATTCCATTAGCCAGCCAGAAATGGATACGAACACAACAGTGAAAAGTTCCGCCTACCCTCTCCCCCCACCACAGCCACCCCCGTCCATTTTCCTTCCCTCACCTTCCCTTCTCTCTCTGAAAGTTGCTTCAGTAAACTTATTTTGTATGATTTTTCCATCTATTTCTATGTCTATCTATCTATCTATCTATCTATCTAATAATATACATTAATGTATATATCTAACGATCCAGTCGGTTGTGAGCTGCCAGCTGACTGATTTATTTATGCATTGAACCGCTCATCTCTCTCTCTCTCTCTCTCTCTCTCTCTCTCTCTCTGGAAGTGGTACCTACTGTAAATGGTTATTAGAGAGAGATCTGAATGCATGGTGGAGCAGTAAAACGATAGACACTATGATTAATGGTAAAGCGACTGTTATACTTGTGTCTGGTTACCTTCTTCGTAATCCTCATGCGGACTCAGTAATAGTAGTGCTTGTATTACGAAGGTGAGGAAGAGATGGCCACCACGGAACGTAAATGTCGGCACGGTTGCAGAAATTCGTTTGTCACGCAACTTTTATACTCTTTTATCCATGAAAAAGCCGCCAATTGCCTTCAGATTGGTTTGAATAGGTAACTGGTTATAGTTACTCTTTGTTACAAGTAAAAATTGAACCTTTCTACCGGACATTCATTAGAGTTAAAACTTCGATTATACCGATGCACATATAACTGTCTCTTTACCATAAATCATAGTGTCTATCGTTTTACTGCTCCACCATACATTCAGATATCTCTCACTCTAATAACCATTTACAGTAGGTACCACTACCACACACACACACAGAAAGAGAAAGAGAGAGAGACGAGAGAGAGAGAGAGAGAGAGAGAGAGAGAGATGAGCGGTTCAGTGCATAAATAAATCAGTCAACTGGCAGCTAACAACCGACTGGATCATTAGATGTGTACAACATTGTATATTATTAGATAGATAGATAGATAGATAGATAGATAGATAGATAGAGAGACAGCTAGATAGATAGATAGAAAAATCATACAAAATAAGTTTACTGAAGTAACTTTCAGAGAGAGAGAGAAGGGGAGGTGAGGGAAGGATGAAGGACGGGGGTGGCGGTGGAGGTTGGGGAGAGGGTAGGCAGAGCTTTTTACTATTGTGATCGTATCCATTTCTTGCTAATGGAATTTTTGCCTCTTGGTACAAAAACAAGTGTCTTTATTCTTTACAATTAGTGATTCATGATACCCTTATAAATACGGCACTAGGTGTAATACACTATAGCACAATCTCGTTCTGATATGAGTGTTCGTTACAGAGTTATTGCCAAAAAACGTGCTTGCACTGTCTCTGAAATCAAGGTGCCTCTTAAATTACTGGAAAATTTCTATACGCCTTAAAAACGGTGGTCTTTCTGAATAAATCTTAGAAAGAAAGCTCTAATTCCGTTTAAGAGTTAGGTTTAAAAATTAAAGAACAAAAGCTCTAAATTATTTAAACCGTGGAAGTTCAAGTCCTTATAAGAATAAGCCCATAGGATAATTTGGGGTGGGGTGGGAGTGTTTATACTTGGGAGAAACTAACGTAATATTATAGTAGTAATATAGGTTTAATATCAATTTCGTCTTTGGAAAAATGTTTATTTAAAATATCGACCGCAACAAGTGTGGCATTTAAGGGGAACAAATACATCGGTATTCAGTAGCATTATGAGAGAGAGAGAGAGAGAGCATTATTTATTTAAACTTTAATAATGTTCACATATGGTCAGGGCCTCTCATTTTTCTAACGAAATGTAATTACAAAGAGGACTGTCGCCTGCACAAGAACCACAGGGGAATTTTAATACCATTTTTTCCTTACTGGAGAAGCGTTTCCCCTTTTATGGAGGCATTCCTGGAGAATTCCCAAAGTCAGAGACACAAATCACTGGCTTACGGATGATTCATGTTCCAGCGTTGGGTTCCTGCGGAGGATTTCGGGTAAAGAGAACGGAATAGGGCGGCGATAGCTTCATACTATTCAAGAAAAAGAGAAAGTACACTGATTACGTGAGCATGGCCTTCGTAATTCACATAGTACAAATGTTAAAAAGGTAAGTATTCCCACACAAAGAGTATATCTAAGTATAACCATATATTCAATTTCAAGAACAGTCCGTAATTGTAGAGCATACCATTACAATGATAAAAAATAATTGCTTAATTGCGAGGTAGAGGCTTATTGACGCCCAGAGCGACCATTATATAGCCATAATGATCAGGAAACTCTTCGGCGCTGGGGATTATCGGTCTTTCTGATGTTTACATAAGTGCCACTCTAAAGATTAAAGCCGCGCCTGTCTCTGGATAATCACTAATGATCTTGTGAAGTTGGAGTGATGATCACCATCTAGTAATTAGCGATTTAAGGTCACTTGTTGTCAAGTATAGTTCCACGTGTAACGTGTCTTGAGTAAATTCCTGTCTCCTCGTATAATGTAAAATATCTTAACAAACATACTTTTAATTATTATCAACCTGATATCAAGTTAATTTTTAAGTAACATATTTTGAATTAATATCAACCCTGATATCAAGTAAATTTTTAAGTCTAACTTAGTCTGGCTATTTTGGAGACCATAATCCTTCGGTCATAAGATTGTTTAAGAAATGTCAGCTTTGAAACAAAATAAACTTGAGAGTGCAACATTGTTGAATAATTCATCCTCCTAAAGTAGGTAAAATGTTTGTTAAGTAAGTCATTAGCCAATTTAGTTTCAAAAGAATGCATAACTTACGGGTGGTTTAAATTATCTATAGCGAGCAAAATTCCCAACATCTATTAAATAACGCAAGTAACCAGCCATGAAAACTTTAATATTATATTAATTACCTGACACTGATCGGTGACAATGACGCTGGAACTCATTCGGTCTTCAAGATGATTCCAGACTTTCATAATTTTCTGGAATACTTCGGTGCATCGATGCGCACGCGGTGGCCGTGATCTCTCTCTGACAATGATCAAGAACTGGTTTTGTTCAGCCGCTGAACTTCTGGAGCTGAAATCTGTAGCAGAGACAGAGATAGGTTCACGTGTATGTTAATGAATACGGTATAATTTTCTTGAATAACATTCACGGCTAATGAGATTTTGAAAATTAACAAATTATGAAAAATGATACTTAAAATTAAAGTAAAATCAATGTAGCCATTAGAAATAATTTATCTATAACAGCAGTCATATAACACTCAGGAATATTAAAACTTTTTTAAACATTTATTAAGAAAAGCCACATCGTTATGTCAAACCATCCTTCACAGGAATGAGACTAAATATATAACCCTATATTGCTTACAAGCAAAAATAAGGAATTGTAAATTATTGTTTTTTTGCTTTTAATCCTCTCTTGTTTTGTGGTTCCTCTCTTTACGTGATTTTGAAGTTCCTAGTTCCTTTCCTTAATGATTATCATCCTCGTATTTACCATGTAATCTTTACGTGTTACGTTCTTGCTTATACCTCCAAATGTTTAGAAATCATAGTCTTAGTTTCTTTTCAGACGCAAAATATGCACTTGTTACATATATACATGCCTGCATACATACATCCACACACTATAAATATATATATATATATATATATATATATATTATATATATATATAATTATATATATATATATATATAGATAGATAGATAGATAGACAGATAGATAGATAGATAGATAAGATAGAATAAATAGATAGACAGATAGATAGATATATTATATATATATATATATATATATATATATTATTATATATATAGATAGATAGATAGATAGATAGATATATTTTATATATGTATATATATATATATATATATATATATATATATATATATATATATATAATGTGTTCAAAATTATGAAGATATAAACATCTTCCGCTGAAAAGATTTCCAAGAAGATAAATCAATATTTTCCCTTTTCTCAAATTCTTCTCGAGCTCTGAAACCGAGAGTTTCCTTAAACTGAAAAGCAATTTCTCTTTGTACGCTATTGTAAAATTAAACAAACTGCGGAGTGAATTCGGTATAAGAAAAATATAATATTTGTTATCGGATATTGCGGGCGAGAAAAAATGCAAAATTTATGGGTCAAATATTGGCCTGTAACTTAGGTCGCCCGTTCATTTCCACGGGCAGGAAAGTATTGACTTCACGAAGCAATAGCCGATCTGCAATACAAATAAAAACAAAATCCTTGTTCCTCTAGATTCTAGATCAATGGCCATTGCAAATTTATTGCTTGAAAATGAATAAATGATTAGTTAGAGAAATACTAATATTTGTCGTGTTGATCTAATGAATTTGAACACATAAGGCTATAACCAATATTATATTAAATCTGATATAATGATATATTCTTTATATTTTAATTTTCATCTTTTATATAAATTTACAGGTATGCATCCCCGTAGATAATGAGGTACCAGAAGCGTAAATAAAGTAGCATTTCCATAGTAATTCTATATATGAATATATAATTAGCTAATAAAACGTGAAACATTATAGCCGTAAAGATGCCGTAAAGATTTGTGAATACAAATCCACATTTAAAAACGTACTAATGTGTACTTGGATAATATACTAGCCTAGTGTATTTATAATTTTTCCTGATATATGTAAAAAAATTATTTTGCTTTTATATTTATTTATTTAAGTACATTGCTAAGAATAACGCCATGAAGATCGTATTGGTATCGATTACCTTTTGAAGACAATTATTTGAAAGCACTGCACTGCCTTATGCATTCATTCCAAGATTTATCAAATTCTAAATTGGGTAGGAAATGACATTTGGAAAGAGAACAGTGAGCAAATGCAAATTATCTTCAAAGCTAAAACAGGTGCTCACACACATGTTAAGGTAAAACAACCTATGTCATACATTTTTTAAGGGAGATTGCGAATTGTCATGCTATTTTTTTTTCTTTTTTTTCTTTTTACGTTAGGAAAACTGCAATTCATTTATAAGCATAACTTTGTTTATATGGACGTTATTTGCAAGGCATTGGCATTTGAATACTTTACGTCTTTCGTTAGTTCTATCGTGCATTGTTATTCCAAGGGTTTTTGCTACAAAGCACATTTGCTCACTGATGATTATTGTATCTCTGTAACAATGAGTTTGATCAGTTCAATTCAGCTTTTTACTAAAACCATGTCATTCAATAATTTTATTCCTTTATTGTAATAAATGGAAAAAAATTACACTTTCTTGCTGAATCAGTTAATTATATAATTTATTACGCACATTTTATTCAAAGAATCTCAGAACAGTTTTGTTTTAACCTATATTGGTTACTTTTCATTAGGAACATACAAAGTACTGATTCCGACAACTCTTCTCTTTTTAACAACTGGGTCATTTATCAGCATAGCGCCACGATGCGTATTATTATTATTATTATTACTATTATTATTATTATTATCCCTCATGGGGTTTTTGCCGCTAGTGTAC
The DNA here is from genome assembly GCF_015104395.2 of Macrobrachium nipponense. Lineage (NCBI taxonomy): Eukaryota > Metazoa > Arthropoda > Malacostraca > Decapoda > Palaemonidae > Macrobrachium > Macrobrachium nipponense. The sequence continues at coordinate 36,842,271 of NC_061093.1, forward strand.
CGCACAGTGTGCGCTGTATGCATTATCAAGCAATCCTTCGTACCCTAGCTGAGCGCACTTTTCAGCATTTTGCTTTACTTTCATTCCCGATACCTTCCTTCAGTCTGGCTGTCAGATATTTTTTTTTGTATCACTTTATCTTGCTACTCAACCACTCCAACTATATAACTCTTTTTACTGTCTTATGCGCTGAGTGGTCTTCGAAAGTTCCGCAGTGTTTGGTTTAATAGCCGGAATTTCATACAGCTGTTGACTTAATATTACTGTGTTTACCCGATATGTAGCTTCTGCCATTGGCTGTACGGACTTAAAGAAGTTGAGAATAATTATTATATTCACATATTTATGTATGTATATCTGGTACAACCATAACCTCAATGTATTAAGATTTTGGGATTCATTAAATATACCCTCCCTTCTCCCATTAGGGTGCAAACAACTTCAAGGCTTTGAAGCCTTGATTATATCTTAGCACAGATTTTTAAGTCATGAATGTTTATTATGTATATATATATATATATATATATATATATATATATATATATATATATATATATATATATATATATATATATATATATCTATGATTGATGGTAAAGCGACTGTTAAACATTCATCGGCATAAGCAAGGTTTTAACTCGGATGAATGTCCGGTAGAAGGGCTCAATTTTTATTTGTAACACAGAGTAACTATAACAGTTACCTATTCAAACCAATCTGAAGGCAATTGGCGGCTTTCCCTTTGCTAAAAAAGTTGAAAAGTTTCGTGACAAACGCATTTTTGCAACCTTGCCGAAAGTTATGTTGAGAGGTGGCCATCTCTTCTTCACCTTCTTAATACAAGTACTATATGGCTGATGCCCTGAGTACAAATGAGGATTGCGAAGAAGGTAACCGAACACAAGTTTAACCTCGCTTTACCATCAATCATAGTGTCTATCATTCTACTACTCCAACATACATTCAGATATCTCTCACTCTAATAACCATTTACATTACCACTACCACAGATTGAGAGAGAGAGAGAGAGAGAGAGAGAGAGAGAGAGAGAGATATGAGCGGATCTATGCATAAATAAATCAGTCAACTGGCAGGTAACAACCGAGTGGATCATTAGATATATACAACAATGTAAATTATTAGATAGATAGATACAGAAAAAAAGTGGTACAAAATAAGTTTATACTGAAGTAACTAAGAGAGAGAGAGAGAGAGCGGGGGGGGGGGGGGAGAGAGAGAAGAGGGGGGGCCAAGGTGATGGGAAGGATGGAGGAGGCAGAGGGGTTGAGGTGGGGGTGTAGGTTGAGGGTAGGCGGAGCTTTTTTTGTACTATTGTGTTCGTATCCATTTCTGGCTAATCGAGTTTTTGCCTCTTGGTACAGAGACAGGTGTCTTTATTCTTTACAATTAGTGATTCATGATACTCTTTCAAATTACGGAAATGAGTGTAATACACTATAGCTAAATTTCGTAGTGATACGCGTGTTCGTTATAGTTATTGCCCAAAAGCGTGCTTGCACTGTCTGTGAAACCCCTAGTAGTTCCCTTCCTTTCTCCAACCTAACTTTTGAAGTAATATAAGTCTTGCCAAGTAGGAGGTACCCAATTCACTGGTTAGAGGAACGGGACACAAACGGTTTTAAACGTAACAGGTGTGAAGAATTCCGACTTTCTTAACAATCGACCCTATTTTATGTTTTGTCCTAGAACGTTTTCCCACCGGGAAAAGCTGTCTGTAGGTCAATCTTCCAGTGGGAGGAATTTTATCATAGGATAATATTCTTTTTGAGATAAAAACCAGCTCCTTCCCTCCGTCCCTACTGTCGTTCATCATTTGGTTCAACCTGCGACCCCACTGATTTGTCACGTTGATCAATTTGTTATTTTATGCAACAACTGAATATATAAGCCATTGATTTTATGTTAAAATGTCGTTTCTCATACTTCGTCACAATCTTCATTATTTGAAAGCCTCTGATTCAGAGTTTTTTCTTCAATATCTTCAAAACTTAGTCTATTGAACTATATTTCCCATTCGGTATTGTATTTAGGCGTCTTTAAACATTATTTCTCTTTACCCTTTATCTAGACAATTTATATTTAATTCTTGCTGGAATAGCTGGCCAGATCTGGTTTATACATTAAGGATTCCACTTCTTGGAATTAAATCCTGGAATAATTTTCATGAATAGTTTAGTCGACCATAGAAGCTGTTAGAGCAATCTAGTTTTCAGATAACATAGTATACACAAGCATTTTTTACGTAGCACGTAAAGTATTTCTTTCTGGTTGTTAACATTTCTTAGATAGCATTCTCTTATTTTCACTACATTTAGTAACTAATGCTATGTTTAGATAAGCGTCGATTCGTAGGCCTAAGTTTCCTCCAATCATTGGTATGTGAACTTTCATGTTAGTTAAATTTATTTGGTTCTAGTTTATGTAAACCTTACTAATATACATATTTACTTAACGTCATCTTTGCCTTACATATCTCAACGCAATTATTCATTTCACGATTTTCATTTTAATACCTAATCGTTACCCCTAATCCGGCAAGTCTGCGCATATTATCTGCAAATACTAGACAATTTCATAGGTAGGAAATCCGACTGGGAAATTATTAAGCAATAATCTAAGTCTTCAAAGGAGTCTTTTCTGTATGGAATGCATTTCCATCGACTTTAGGTTCCCTCTCTCTTGATAAGATACGATACCCTGTACAGGGGGTAGTGCAGTCAGTGCTAATGCGGTGCGCTGTAGGTATTGCTTAAGGGGACCACCTCCCGGACGGGGGCCCAGATAGGGAGGGTTTGGGGTCGGAAAACCATTTTTTGTTTTTTTGGCTATTTGTGTTGCTAGGGTACTGGCTTACCAGACACAAAAAGATTATAGCTGAATTCGC
>NC_061093.1:36845675-36850675 GCF_015104395.2 Macrobrachium nipponense
TGTGCCACAGGCAAATCTCTTTCAAGAACGATATTGTAAAGGACCCTAAAACCTATGAAATAGGACGTGGGAGGAGCCTCCACCCGTACAGGGGCTGTGCCCCTGTAGGGGTGGAGGTTTAAACAAAAATGGTTTAGTTGGATAATACAGTTTATATATAGACCAACTTGAGAAATGATGAAGTCCACGTTAGTGTAGATTGCGGAGTTATCGTGGTTTGAGAATTTTGATAAGTTTTTCCACAAAAGTAGTTTTCTCAAAGTGGTTTAGATTCCACGAAAATCTGGAATAAAGTTTACATTATCAATAGAATAGTGCGTATACCTGGACTTTCGTAATTAAATAAAAACTATAACCAGTCATATCTATACAACCTTAAAAAGAGAAAACTCTTAAACGTATCTAAAATAAGGCTAACATGCTCCATTTAATTTAAAAGTTCCCCTTGATAATGTTAGATTAAATTTGTAATACAGAAATAAGTGACCCATGGCTTACTGAAGTCATATGTTTTAGGAGTAAAAGACGGCTGAAGCAAATATATCACATCGATAGATATTCGAAGTTATTCACCAATAGCAATATATATATAATATATATATATATATATATATATATATATATATATAATATATATATATATATATATATATATATATATATATATATATATATATATATATATGTATATATGATATATATTATATATATATATATTATATATATAATATATATATATATATATATATATATATATATATATATATATATATATATATATATATATATATATATATTATATTTACGGCTTGTTATGATCGTCTGCACAGCAAACTATTAAGGACATAGTACTATATGGCAGCTACCATATCAAGAATAAGGTGTTAATATGCGACTAAGAATGACATGACATGAGCAAAATCAAGCCCATTACAAGAAACTATTATATACATCGCGTAACTAGATCCAGGAATTATTAAGTTGGTGGAAAGTAACCACTTCGCGTTGACCATCCTGCAAACTACCGACCGATAGTCGTAAATTTTCCTGGTATAGAATTGTTACCACGAACTGCACAGCAGTGTTGCCGCCGTGACCACACTCAGTGTGGGTAAAATGACTAAACGTCAGTGTTGCCAACAGTTCTGCATCCACATAATTTGCCTCCGTAATTGTCGTAGTTGACTATCAGAGGTGGTGATGGATATTCGATTTGACTTTGCGCATTTTGATACATATTCAAACTTTTATTACTTAAGTATTGAATTTTTCTTGAAAATTATATTTAGTATATATATTTTATTTATGGTAGTTTTTCCTTATCAAAGCTTAAGTACCAGAATTAAAAGAAAAATTATAGTTTTTTTTTTCTTTTTTTTTTTACAAAGAAAGGTGTGGTCGTAGTCAGTGGGGCCACTGAGAGATGCCAGATATCACTATTTGACCACGTTATCAGACAAACGACCACAAAACGGCAACACTGCTGCAAAGAACCGCTATTTAAAAAATGAAGAACGCTATGACGCGTTGTTCCCGAACCGAGCTGTGTATCAAAGGATCTGCTCAGCGAGGAACAAGTGGCTGTTGACGTCACCATCAAGGACGGTAGAATAACTTCTCTTTAGACTAGGTAGATTTGCGAGAAAGAAAATGACGTCTTTATGTTCGGTTTAAGGAGAAACGTTAGAAAATCTGCTGTGGCTTCAACGCTAACTGTTTGGTTCACAGAAGATTAAAAAATTCTTCAATGTTTCATACCAACCCTGTCAAGCATATATATATTATGTATATATATATATATATATATATATTATATATATATATATATATATATATATATATATATATTATACAATGTATATATATATATAGTTATATATATATATATATATATATATATATATATATATATATATATACATATATATATATATATTATATATGATGTGTATGTGTGCATGCGCGCGAGCGCGCGTACGCATATATATATGCAGAAATACCGTTTAACATCAAATTCATTCTACTCTGGGAACAGCTTACCCTCTAAGCGAATTATAACTGTAAATGCTTTATTTTGACATAAAGAATTATTACTTTCAGAGAGAAAGTATACTGTATCAATCTTAACAAAACTGAAACCATCCGTATTACTTCTTCAAGTTCGCGAAGTTATCTGTGAAATGGAATGACACCGAGACACTCCGTTCTGTCATCAAAGAAGACTGAATAAGTTTCGGGGGAAGAATCTTTTCCTTTTCACCTCTCACTTTAAGCCGTTGAGTAAACCGAATAAATCAAGGACTTGACAAAACAAACCTTTTCCTATAAAATGGTCTGGCCGATGTGTTGCTTTATTCGTTCACGAGCGTTTTTTTTTTTTTTTTTTTTTTCTTTTTTTTTTTTTTTTTTTGTTCCCGCTTTCTCATCTTTTGACAGTAGGATTGAAGAGATCTGAAAGCATGGCGGCAGGGGGCTGTTTTTTTTTTAATGGAAACCCCGCCATCATCCTCTCCTCCCTTTCAGCTACTCTAGCGGAACCAAAATAACATGAAAATGACTACTAACTGGGTTTTGTATTCAAGTATTTAAGTAAAAACTGCGGTCACGAAGGTACTGTGCGTTCTGAAACTTACATTATATACAGATACATACATACATATATAAAACATATGTAATATATATATTATATATATATAGTATATATATATATATATATATATATATATATATATATATACGTTCATTTTCAGGTTTACCGCATATTTCATAAGATTACTATGTTTAAAACTGGTTTGTTGTCGTTCCGTTTGATTGTGATAGCAAAATACTACTATGAGATTCAGGGCTTCTGTAACACGGTTTTTTGGCAATAACTTTTTATCTATGCATTTCATAGATATAACGCTTATTCAGAATACACATTATATCTACACATAAATTTTGACTGTATTCTGCATTACGTAAGTTGAATAAATTTGGTACTTATAATGTAAAAGTGACTTTTTTTGAAGACGGGCCAACTTACTCAAAGATAAGGTTTCGAACGCACTCGTTACGTAACTTATGACAGCATTTCTTCCCTTTTTCTCGATGGATGATTTGCTATACGTAACGAAGGTTATACCTCTGGCAACAATGACGAAAATTTAAATACAAGCAAAGCAGTACACCTTTATGGACACTGAATCCTCTCCACTGATAATTGTCATAATGAACAAACCAAAAAAATATGTTAATAAATACAAAAAAAAACTTCGATTATTAGTCTAACTCCCAAAATAAGTGTCCTAAGAAATTATAATCTACTTTATAGGTCACAATCAGATGGACAAGATGTAGGGAATAGTTGGTAATTTTCAAAAACATAGTAGAAATGCTTGATTTGATAACTGCTGTATCCAATGTCAAGCAATTTTTATTTATCGGCTATCTACCTATTTAAAAAAAAAAAAAAAAAAAAAAATAGACGGTACCGTATTTTGGCTTTAAACCTTCACCAATAATTATCGTCAGAATAATGACTACATGAGGCTCCACCCACCTTGGCCTCGTTATAATTCAGGATAACAATGAAGGCTATCATGGACATTGTTGTATTAGAAAATCTAACTTCTGGCTATAAAAAGATATTTCTCGAGTAGTTGTAAGAAGTGCTAAATGATCCTCAGGGATCCCAGCAGTTGGCCTAAACGTTTAATTCATGTATATTGCTGCTATTACTAATTTTGCGGCCACTACTGCTACAGTAGTTATTACTACCGCCTAGCACAGAAACCCCACCCACATGAATGTATCGTTCCGCCATTCATAAAGTCTTTATATCCAACATGGTTGTACAGACTAAAGAAGAAGGAAAATTATATCATATCGGATGATCCGTTGGTCTGCTGGAGATTTTAGTACACATAAGCTTGTATTTACTTTGGATAAAAATCTTATTTTAACAAAAATAGTTATATAAAGACTGTTTACATACAATCTCTCTCTTTCTCTCTCTCTTGGTGGCATAGTGAATAGTTAATGGAAATGTTCAAAATCCTGAATGACATTACAAGTATTATAATCACTTTACGCTAAAATTAAATCAGACCATAAACATTGGATTTAAACTAGAAACTGAATAATTACCTATTCAGGCTATTGTAAGTATGGCCACGGGCTTTCTCTTGACTGTATAAAGTTGCAAGTCGTAAGCCAAATGCAGTTTTGCAACCACGGGGACAATTCCAAATCCTGTTAGCCATTCTTGACTACTATGGGTTTCAGAGCCGATGGAATAAGGTGAATGGGTTTCTGTCTGATGGATGGGGGGGAGGGGGGGGCAACATTTCGTAAAACGATGTTTACCTTGCTTACGTAATGAATGTTTTTCGACTCTTGGCTCGCAATCATTGGCCATGGCGTCGGCTAGATCATTTTTACTCTATAAAAATTAAAACTATCGGGTTTAGGTTATTGATAATGCTGACAAAATTTGTGTAGTTCTAAAATATACATATGTCAACTTTCAGCTACATCCAATGCTCTGATAAGGAACAAAATCCAAAAAACCGTGTTACAGAGGCCCTGAATTTCATAGTAGTAGTGTCATGAACGATGCGTGTAAGAAGTCTGGTAAAATTAAAGGTCCTCTGATGGCATTCCAGGATTAAAATAATTTTCTTCATAATTCGTTTTTACATCATCTTTTCCCTCGTTATTTTTCCACATCCGTTTGTTTACGGAAGTTGTGCTAACTTTATTTACATTCCCCTTTCATTCCTGTTACTGTACCCCCGTTCAAAGTCTCTTTCTTCCATCGGGCTTTCCACCCTCTCCTAACAATTGTTCATAGTACGACAGCGAGGTTTTCCTCCTGTTACACCTTTCAAACCATTTTACTGTCAATTGTCCTTCCAGCGCTGAATGACCTCATAGGTCCAAACGCTTTGTCCTAAATTGTATATCCTATCCATCTATCTTTATTTACATTCGTGATAGTTTCTCTTTGGAGGAGTGGA
>NC_061093.1:36855675-36868175 GCF_015104395.2 Macrobrachium nipponense
TTGGGGGGGTTGGGGGAGTTTGTTACTGGTAGATACTTTTAGATTATAATTTCTAGCTTCATGGTGTCTTCGCAGTATTTGCGACCCTCTACAGTGACCACTTGTTACCTCATCCACTGCTTAGAACAACAGAGCATTATTCGGATTAACAGAACGAACATTTATAACTCTGTCCTCAACTAGGATACGAACTCAGAATCACTTCAGTATGTGGACCTCTATATATTATATATATAAATGCAACTCATTTGTGACTTATTCTCCTTATTATACCGCAAGCATTAGGCATAATTATTCAATTTACATGTATAATCGTCTTTGCTATTGGTGAAGCACTAGCACCCTCCTAATTATATTAATGAAGTGAAATGCACGTATTCTGCCAATGAGTCTGACTGATTACATATTGTTCACAATACTTTTCGGTAAAGTGTCTTTAAACAAACTTAGAGTAATCATTATATATTCATTTATGGCAGGATTAAAACTTTTATATGTCCTATACACTCTTTGTCCTAAATTTTAACAGTTATTGAGTCAAATTTACGCTTATTGCAAGAATGAAGCTTTGCTTGTAATGAGATAAAATCAACACGAAGTTTACTAGTAATTCTAAACGTTCACTGAGCATTGTAACATGGTTCACATTTCGGTTAAAAGATTGATTCAGCAGAACTCTGTTTAATTAGGGCGAGATACTAAAGCAACAATCAATTCGCAACAAGTGTCTTGATGTGTTTCTGTGTTTGTGCCAGTAGTTACCCTGGTAACGGAAATTACCATAAATCTTCTGTCTTGAGAGTCAAAATTATAGAAAGAAGGATAAAGAATGTGTAAATTGCATTTTTCTTTTACTAAGCTGAATGGTTCCGATTAGTTCATGCTATCCCTAGTGTATTGAACTCTCAGTTAACATGTAAGGAATGTCATTTAGATGTTTAGATAGCTAAAAAGTCCATCGGCACATTTTCGATAACGAAAAATACCGAAGACCTGCAACAAAAATGAAAACTGCAACACACCTTCCTTTTCTCTGTCTCAGTCTCGCAGCATATCAATTCGAAACGGATAGATATGAGACGTGCAGTAAAACTAGGATTCGGAAATCCTTCTTGAAGCAAGTGGATTTAAGCGAAATCCCTCTCTCGATACTGGGATAACGCACACGTTTGTTTAGTCCGTTTGCTCTTCCTTTTTTTATTCCTTTCTTTCGTTATGATTTATTATTTTTTTCAGTGCCTCTGTTTTTTTAAAAAATATCAAAACTCCATTTCAATGTTTTTTCCGTGACTGCTGAAAAGATCAATATTTTGTTGATACAAGCAAAAGTAGAACTTATTTACGAAGATCGTCATGAATTTCCATAATCTTGTTGTATATCATAATTTTTAGGGTCACATAATTTTACCCTGCGTTCTAATTGTTAGGTGTACAAAATATCAAATGAATTTACGTTTGTTACATTAATTATTTTGCAGATATTTTATATGCAAAAACAAATCATGATTTCATTTCCATGTAGATTTTGAAGATGGTAACTCACATGGGATTCGTTGATCCCGGATTGACGCTAACTTCTTTTCAGGTGTTCCAGAAAAGCTTTAAAAATAGTAGTTCACATTTTACTGCGATTTTTCTAAAAGATTTTCATACCAAATCGCCTTTTCACAGATCAGTCGGTATGATTCTTTTCACGACTTTTTGGTGGAAGGTGTATAACATATTTTTGTGTATTATTATTGGATTTTTTTTAAGTCCCACATATAAGAAAATAAATACAGTAGTAAACAAAACTGACATAATTTTTTTAATAAACGCTGCGTAGAATTTAGAAATCTAAAAATATATGAATATAAAAGACTACGAAGACGATTAAAAGCGGAAATAAATGTAGCATTACAAAAGAACGTTCAGTCAAGCTCGATTATATAGCATTACAACTGCATCTCTTCCCACTGATCGTGTTAGAGAGCAAAAGTACCTGTGGCAGTCTCTGTAGAAATTGCGATTTCGAGAACTATACTGTTTTTTTTTCCATCTGTCCATCCGCCTGTGGTATTTGGGTATGGTAATACTGCGTCCCGGGCTTTAGATAGTTACATTCAGCTTACATTCAACAATAATAACAATATCCTATTTCGAATACTAACGGTGTAATTCGCATACAGTAAATTATTAAAACACTTTTCAGTTGCAAATGTACACCCAGACATCCTTTTATTTACCTAAAACTTACGCATAGCGTAACTATCTAAAGCCCGGGACGCAGTGTTATCATACGCAAACACCACAGGCGGGTGGACAGATGGAAAAAAACAGAGTATAGTTTGTAACCAGTAATAGGTACCTTTGCAAAATTATTAATGAAACCGTTTTAGCGTGGCTGCAGTAAGAGTAGGGTTGGTAGGCATGTCCGTGTTTTATTCACCACAGACAAGATTTTTTTACGTTACTTTTATTATCTAAATAAATAGTATTACCAGTAGCGAGAAGACCTCTTTCCGCTGCATTTGTTTTACAGCTGACACGTCGGTGTGTATTACAGTAAGGCAGATATTTAGGATATTTCTGTTCTTGACCAACATAAATTTCTCGCCAAGGGTTAACGGACACACATTGATATTCTCTTTAACATAGAGAGGAATGTTTCGTACTAACGCAGTAGGATATTGTCACATCGGTAAGAAATTACATGGAGAATCCTACTCGTCTCGTGGATCATATTTACATACTGGAGAAAAGGTGGGTATTGCGCATGGCTCAGATTGTCTGTCGGCTCAGCCAGTAACTATACTCTGCTTTTTTCCATCTGTCCATCCGCCTGTGGTAGTCGCGCATGGTAACACTGCGTCCCAGGCTTTAAATACGTAGTTACGCTATGTGTAAGTTTTAGGTAAATAAAAGGATATCTGGGTGTACATTTGCAACTGAAAAGTGTTATAATAATTTACTGTATGCGAATTACACCGTTAATATTAGAAATAGGACATTATTTAAAGCCCAGGACGCAGTGTTACCATGCGCAAACACCATAGGCGGATGGACAGACGGAAAAAAAGAGTATAGTCCCAACGATCACCTTAAAAACTGATTTAATGTTTCGGATGTGTCTATGGGCAGGGTTAATTAGGGTACCTTACCTGTAAAAAGGTGGGCAGACTGTTAGCTCGTTCTCAAAAGGCGTGGCTGATTTTGTCGGAGGGTCCTTTATATTAGGGTCCAGTAGGGACGTCTCTTGGATATCGAGAGAAACCTTCTACCTTTGTGTGTGTAGTGCATCTCGACTATACTCTGTTTTTTTCCATCTGTCCATCCGCCTGTGGTGTTTGCGCATGGTATCACTGCGCCCCGGACTTTAAAAAATATCCCATTTCGAATATTAACGATGTAATTCGCATAAAGTAAATTATTAAAACACTTTTCAGTTGCAAATGTACACCCACATATCTTTTTATTTACCTAAAACTTACACATAGCGTAACTATTTAAAGCCCGGGAGTCAGTGTTACCATGCGAAAACACCACAGGCGGATGGACAGATGGAAAAAAACAGAGTATAGCAGACAGCTGTCATCAGGCATTCTGAAAATTATATGAATGGCAGATGTAAGGTTCTGTTAAGTTGGAATAATATTATGGTTTTCTTCAAAGTGCATTCTTATGGCATCCTCGTTGATGTGGTACAAATATTCATTTTGAAAATTACAGCCATTAACAGGAACACGGAAGTTGCTGGCTTTACTTTGCATGAAGATTATATCAGAGAGCAGTGTGTCGAACGATAAATTTCTCTGATGTTAATTAATGTGCAGTCCAGTTGATTACACACATTCTTTAAAATGAGATAGCGCATATTAATGCTATATAATTGGGCCATGAACATACAGTCATTGTATAGCCTCAAAACTGGTTTTATTTGCAAAATTACTTGAACTGAGATGCCACGTTTCTCTCCTCATTCCACTAAAATGCGTGGCGTGTAATTGTTTCAGCAATTCTGAAAGACACCATGTTTCACAGGTAACATACGAATTTTACGGAAAGACTTTAAATGTAAAAGATGTGGTTTACCGTAATTTCATCCAATTAAATTAGCAAATAAATCAGAATTGTAAGTAAACAAAGGCGTAAAAGAAAAATTCCATTTTCCATTTTCTGTTCACCATTCTAATAGGTAAAATAATTTTAAGTCTACTTTTCTATTATTTGTTGATTTTATGTTTCTAGGAATAGCAACATAAACATTTGTGATATGTAGTGCTTATTTAATGTTAAGTTGTTCAATAAAGGAGTATAAATATGGCTCATAAATTATGCGTGTTTCAAAGAATATGTAAAAGATAAATTACGTGGACCTTCCAACGACGATAAGAAAATCTATCAAGCTTAGCATCAACTCGAGAAGTTTCTAATTCAGTTTGTTGAAACCAAACGTTCATTCAAGAGCTGTGCAAAGATAGTCAAATGATTTCCAATTAGGTGTAAATGAGTTTAATGTCGCTCTGAATTGAGATTTTATCAACGAATTTACTTTAAAAAAAATAATGCAAAGCCTGTATGAGAGATACGTTTTCTTGTCGAAATTGACCAATATGTAATCATGAGCTCCTACATTCGAGATTGAACTAGCTACTTAATGCTATTCGGATTCGCATTTCCAATGAAAAACTTCATCCGAAGTTTAGTGAAATGCTCCCTGAAACATCGCTGACTGGCAATGAACATGAAGGTTTCTTTGGAATTCAAGAAGTTCAGACTGAATGATGAGTTTTTTCCTATGAATATTTTATATAACTCGGTATTTATCTTTCAGTAATAGGCTGCTGCTCTCATTAGAACCCTAGGATTTGTAGTACTCTGATTTTCCCCTTGACTCAGACTAAGTCTAGTAATAATAATGGTAATGCTATTACGACTAATAAACTAAGGTTTAGAGTAGGTATTTTCAAGTTTGTAGATTAAATGGACAGTAGGAGATCAGTTATGACTAGGAACTTCATCCTCAGATCTCTCTTGAAAATACAAGCCACTGCTCCTCAGGAAGAGGGCACATACACACATGGATAGACGGAGATAGAGAGCAAAGACCAGACATGAACGAGAGAGAGAGAGAGAGAGAGAGAGAGAGAGAGAGAGAGAGAGAGAGAGAGAGAGAGAGCATGTACTAAGGGTGAATATTTTCCTAGCAAATAATAAATTTTTTCCTAAGGCATAACCGAATCTAATGGTGAAGGGGGAATACGTAATTCAGCATCGCTGTCAATAGTCTTGTTTTATGAACCCCGTCTTACATCCCAATACAGAAGGAATACTGAAAAGGGAGGAAGAATTTCTTATAATAATACTGTAAATTTTATCTTGGGGAAGAGATTTTCTACGGAAATGAGGGAGAAGTCTTTACAATCTTAGGTATTCGTTTTCTTCATATTTTGTTAGTACGGAGATGTTGAGGTCTCATACTCTTATTGTTGAGTCTTTTGTTCTTAAGAGAGATATTTCTTCTCTTTCAGTTACATAAATGATTTGATATATATATATATATATATATATATATATATATATATATATACATATATATATATCTATATAATATATATATATATATATATATATATATATATATATATATATATATATATATATATATATATATATATATATATATATATATATATTTGTGTGTATGTGCATATGTGCGATTGCTGCTTCACGAGAGAGAGAGAGAGAGAGAGAGAGAGAGAGAGAGAGAGAGAGAGAGAGAAATTAGGGGGGGGGGGGGGGGAGGGGGGGGGGGGGGGGGGTGCTAAGAAGAGTGATGGGGGGGGGTGGCTAATTTTAGTGGAGGTCAGTGAGGTGCAATATTCGTTGAAAGCCAGTCCAAACCCGGCTTTAACCTTATTTAACTTATGGGGCAAACAAAAATGTTAGGGATTTTGTGGTAAGAAAAGTATTTTTTTTAAACCTTATTTAACATATCGGGGCAACAAATGTTAGGGATTTTGTTGGTAAGAAAAGTATTTTTTTTAAACCTTATTTAACATACTCCCTCCCTGATTAATTGATTAATTAGTATTTGCTGGCGTCGCAACGATGAGGTTATTGACGTCGACAAGGAAATGATGTTTGTTTGGAGTAGCTAAGGAATATGTAACGCTTTTAGCATCTACGTAGACGTCTAAGGGATGCATAAAAGAACGCAAAGGTAGTTCAAGAACCGTAACCGTCCTTACTGTTTATAAATCCTACAGACTATTATATTTCCCATCAGGCTATCGACCTTCACTCTCTTTGTAAGTAAACCTCCTCAAATCAATCATGTGGCTCCTTACATTTACCGAACACCTTTTGTCTCATTTCAGTTCCAAATGCTTAGTAACTACACCGGAATCCCGTAAAACAGCCTAATGTTTGCTTCAAGCCCCGCTCCACCTCTCTCTCTCTCTCTCTCTCTCTCTCTCTCTCTCTCTCTCTCTCTCTCTCTCACACACACACACACACACACACACTTTATTTGCCTAATGTCATGTATATGGAAGGGGAAAAACTCTCTCTCTCTCTCTCTCTCTCTCCTCTCACACACACACACACTTTATTTGCCTAATGTCATGTATATGGAAGGGGAAAAACTCTCTCTCTCTCTCTCTCTCTCTCTCTCTCTCTCTCTCTCTCTCTGCCTAATTCATATATATGGAAGGGGGAAAAAATCTCCCGTAACCATATTAATGTATTTTTTCATATTTGATTTGCTGTACTTTTACCTACCGAATCCAGGTTATACAATCATAGTTACCCAAGAGAACAAAGTATTTGAGAAATAAAAGTTTCTCGTTGGACAATCTGATAAGCGATTCCCTTGTCCCTTAAGCCAAGGGTTCTCTGGGGCATTACTGAGATCTAACAGCTCACCATTTGGTCTACAATATAATGCAAGAGTTCGGTTACCGTATATCTTAATCTGATACAGAAAATAGCGTCCAGCGCAGTAGACGGAGAAATTCTGAAACAAAGGCCTCAAATATTTTGGGAAAAAATATTAGATTCGCTTCTGAAATCCAATGGGACTGCTGGATATCTAAGGGGTTACATACTATTTTTTTTTTTTAAAGGAAATGCTATCTGTCCTGGCCAAGATTCAAGTTTAAATTTTCGTATGAAAATCAATAATACATAGCGTTTTTTCTTGAATTGCTGTAAATGGGCCCTTGCATATATATTTTTTTGGGATGGGTGGTAGGTGTGCTCTTCATATACATTTGTTGAGAGATAAGTAAAATGTTATTACACACACACACACACACACACACACACACACACATATATATTATATAATATATATATATATATTTATATGTGTGTGTGTGTGTGTGTATGTATATATTATATTATATAATATATATATATATATATATATATATATATATATATTATATTTATTTATTTATTTATATATGAATGAATTTTATCACATCATCGGGATTCATATATCAGCATTAAGCTACAAATGGCCTTTAGTATCTAATTCGCTCTACCTTGAAATTAAATATATTTTATTATATGTTAACCGAAAGGGAAATTTATAGTTGATAAGAAATTCGTTTTCGTCTCATAGACTTGAACCGCTGAAACCAAGAATTCAGGACGTACTGTGCCGCTATAGCCTACCTATAGGTTATATATATATAATATATAATATATATATAAATTATTATTATATATATATATATAATATATATATATATACATATATATATATATTTAATAACATATATTCATGAATATATATATATATATATATATATTATATATAATATATATATATATCTATATATATATATATATATATATATATATATATATATAGGATGGAGAGAGAGAGAGAGAGAGAGAGAGTGTGTGTTTCTGCCTCAAGTTCTGCCCTAATTATAAGTTTATGCATCGGAGGCGCCTGGTCTTTCAAACAGATCTTCCGTCCAAAGTGTCCGTCGAATGTAACATTGCTTAACTTTATAGGCTAGCTTGATTACAGAGTTGTCTGCACTATCAAGGTTCTGTGTCTGTTTCTTTTCCACTCCCTTTCATTCGATAATAATGTGGGTCTCAGTTCCTGAGATTGTTTCAACAAATGAATATTTTAAAATAATTCATCCGTGTCTAAATTGCTATTGGGTACTAGCAACCAAATCCAGACAACAGCTCATATATTCTATAATGATAAAATCCGAGTGGATCTTTCTTGTTTGTTCGGCCCGGGTGGGGGCATGGTAGGTAGGGGATCGATAGTGGTAGGGGACACACCCACTCTCCTCCTACAAAGATGTTTATGCGCCCCTTTGTGTAGGTAGGGGAGATATGATACATCCTCCCTCCTCTTGCAAACCAGTTTGTACACCCCTTGTGGGGCAAGGTAGGTAGGGGATTGGAATGGTAGGGGAGACATGACATATCCACCCTCCTTCTGCAAACGTGTTTGTCCGGCCAGGGTGGGCTGGACAGATAGGGATCTGGAAAGTAGGGGAGACATGACACATCCACCCTCCTCCTGCAAACCCATTTGTTCGCCTCGGGTGGACGCGGGCAGGTAGGGGATCGGTAGGGTAAGGGAGACATGATAGGGAGTGCCGGGTTCCAGCACAAAGTAGCACGGGTCTTCAAGCTCATTCGATAATATTATTGAATAAGAAGTCAAGGGCAATTGCATAAGAATAAAGCATCTGTGAGAAAATCATACTAAAAAGGTAAAGAAAGGCAAGAACCATATAGAAAAAATAGTTTCCCTAGTGAAATATTATGGTGAAAGGAGTGAACACAGAAGAGGAGAGGTAGTTTGTTTTGCAGGATTTGTGACAGCGCCTGACAGAGCGAGCTGCCTATAGATAATGGAGCCTGGGAGGGATAAAATAAACAAATGGCATTTTTATTCAAATCAAAACTGCGCCTTTGGTGTAGTGTTTGCAGAAGGAATAGGTGAAATATGAATGTTTGCTTCATCAATTATTTTCTCGCTACACTTTCCAAAAATCATGAGAATACTACTTGTATAAGATGAAGCGACATAGGGTTTGAAAAAGGTTCTTTCAGTCAATCTACATTATAGTAAAATTGCTCATTGGCTTTATTTTCTTTTTTTAGTGATGGCCATGGAAAACAGGAGTTTAAAGCATTTTCATATTTACTCAAAGCAATCCAGTGTCGTTTCAAATTCCGCGCTGCTAGCCAGTAAAAGGCAAAATGGCGCTGAAAACCCTGATAGTGGAGCCATTAAAATAAGAGAAAAAAAAAAATCATTGTTAACCGAATGATTATGAGAGTTAAAATTCCCGCGATTAGCGATCGTCAAATGTTTCTCTTCCTGCAATGTTCATAGGGGTATCATTGTTGAATTATACACCTCACTTTGCCTTTTCGCGGAATGGATACGAACTTTTGTAAATAAATATTTATGAGCAACTGCAACTGTTATACGTTTATGGATTTTTATTCGAAGTTCTGTCAGGGAAAAATGTATTTTTCCTCCGTGTAGTTCTTATTTACGCCTCGGTGATATTTACGAAGGGTAAAATGAATATTGCTACCTGGTGTGAATAATTTTTAAGGAAACATTTTTCACGTCATTTCAGTATTCTCTCTCTCTCTCTCTCTCTCTCTCTCTCTCTCTCTCTCTCTCTCTCTCTGCTGGAGAATAAAGGTTAGTCCTTTCGTTCCAATTTCCTTTTCATGTTCCCTTTCAGATGCTCTTTCATCACAGTATCAGTTTCCTTTGTCTCTTTTACTGATCCAAGCTATTAGTTTTTGTTTTCTTCAAGGATGTATTTTCTGATGCTCTCTCTCTCTCTCTCTCTCTCTCTCTCTCTCTCTCTCTCTCTTATATTTATTTTTTCTCAAACCTCATTAATTAGTATTCTAAATGGAATTAGTCACATAAACATGGAATTAAGCAGGAAAATAGCGAAGTCAAAATGGAATTCGTAAACAGGCCGTCATTCTATTTGCGTCGGAAAAGCTTCCATAAGGTTTGATAGTGGTGGTATTATCGGAGCGCTAATCCAATGACTATGGCATTTTCGCACGGTTTTGCTTGCTTTTGCCTGATGTGGGAGCCTAGTTTATTTCGTTTTGTTGTTTGTTACCTGGGCTGTAATAGGTTTTTTTTTTTACTCTCTTTCTGTTTTCATTATGAAAATAGGCTGCTTAGAACGTTCGGTTGTACTTAAAAAAAAAAAAAGAGATGCGAGGAAACTTCATAATGTAAATTATTGCAATACTATTGCGCAGCTTCAAATTTTACTGTTCATAATTATGGCTACTTCACTATAGCTGGTTCACTTAAGGTAGATTCTTGGGTGAGCCTTACGCCTACGAGACGTTTGCTTGGCGGCCGCTGATTGGCTGGGAGCTGCCTACCTCCCGGTACCAGCCAATTAGCGGCCGCCAAACAAAAGTCTCATAAGCATAGGGCTCATCCAAGAATCTACCTTAAGTGAACCAACCATATTTTTGCATACTCCACTTTTCTCAGGAGTGTTTAAATGGCATGTATGCTACATATATTTACTTATGTTATATAACTGAGTTCAACTAATCAACAGTGACAAAGAGCTGCTTGGGTACAAATAGCCTAATATATTTTACACCAACACTGCTATTTATTTGAGAGGTAATGATGATTTAATTCAGTAAGGTTTTTATATGTACCTCTATTTTCCTTTCCCAATCTCCACCTCTATCTCACATGAGGTGGATAATGAAATTCTTCTAATGTTCAATTAAATATGAATTACAAGTTCATGATAGTTATACTAATCTTGAACTGAATAGCCTACTTTTTCATCAGATTAATGGTATGAAAAATGTATAAAACTTTCTCCTTTGACTTAAAACTTTGAAACGATAGTTATAGGTCGCTGGTGTACGTCTTAAATGATTTAGAGTTTTGTTATCCTTTTGCTAGCGCGCAAACTCTTTAGTATCATTCATGCACTAAAAACTGTCACCCTGTATTTCATACATACATATATACATTGAAAAACTACTTTTCTGTTAGAAACTACTTCTATCATTTCCTGATCACTGATAAAAAAAAATAGCTCTGAATCTGTCTGGTTTATGAGAGTGGAATATCAAACAACATTTCCCAACATCCCTCTCGACCCTCGTCTTTTCACCCCAGACCTCCTTAACTAAAAATGCAGAGAGCCGGAAAACCCTCTCGGTATTCTGTCTTTCCCCTACTTTCCTTTTATTTTTGCTCTCCACTGTCCCAAACCTTAGTCAGAACGCACTTTTATAAATTTGCAGACCTTCATACAATTCATAAGGGATTTAAAGTACACTACAGAGATATAACCATGTTTCGTTACGTCTTCGGTTTTTATGTATATACAGAATGATAATAACACACACACACACACACACACACACACATAATATATATAATAGTACTATATATATTATACACACACACACACACCCATATATATATCTACATATATCTTATACTATATATATATATATATATATATATATATATATATATATATATATATATGTTTAATTATATAAAATGTATTTCGAATGAAATATGAAAAGAATTTTTTCTGTCTGTTACAATTAAAGAAAGGTTACAATTAACATGAGCTTTTTTGCTATTTTAATTAGGTTTTTTGTTTTACTTTTTTTATAGTTGAACAGTCATAATGCAAACTTAATGAAGAGGCTTCTTTATTATATATTGCTGCAGTATTTACATTTAGTTTAATTCCTTTCACCCAGTCATTCAGATACATGTCTTTTGATATCTTGCCTGTAAACCTAACTGATGACTAGTTTGTTGCTCCAAAGGAATAACATGGCAACCACTTTTCCATTTTGCTAATTAGGGCCCAAAATACCCCTCATCTATCAGTTCTAGAAAAGATTCCTAACATATATTTGTTCGCCAGTTATGAACAGTGCCTCGTTTTCTCCTTATAATTGATAAAATGATGGCAAAAGGCAGAAAATCAAATTTAAAGAAGGGTTGTGCAAAGAGCATTGCCTTTTCAATTCAGTACCCAATGATTTGATCAAGGTGGTTCAGGAAGGAACACTTCCATAATTCCTCCATAAACTGAACATCTTACTTTTCAACTCGTTGCTTCACGATGATTATTCCAGGAATTATTTTTAATCATTTTTTCCTGCTCGTGAAGATACATCTCATTGCTTACTTACGTCTTTTCATGGCCTTTGGCAGTATCCATAACACAAATAAAAATTTATTTCCGTTACTTAGCAAAAATGGATTCAACGGAACATTGAAAACAACATTTGTGAAAAATTCAAATTGTTTTCACAACGATGTCAGCTATGAACAGAGTAACTAATGTCGACATGCACCTTTTATTAACTATCTGAAAAGGAAAATTTGTAAGATACCCATTCTACCAAAATTCATGGAATTCCTTCCGGATAAGGGAATTCCATCCTTAGAGTCAGTTAATGGTCTGAAGAGCTTGATGTTT